>NC_056729.1:77771061-77851061 GCF_019279795.1 Protopterus annectens
TATTTATAGGGGAAAACTGGGAATGGAAGTAGATTCTGATGAAATCCCTGGTAGCAGGGAAGAAAGCGCTCAATCGTGTACATTTGTTTAAATAAAGATTTTCGTGGTGTGGATCCCTGCTGTTGCAGTGTTTATTTTAGAGTTAAATCTAAAAATTCTCTGAGTCTCTTTTTGGACTGAGGATAATCCTGGCATTCCCAGTGGAAATGCTCTCTTAAAGTATGAAGGGTTTCACCAAAAGAAAAATCCTCTGGAGAGGAAGCAGAGGAAATTAATTCCTCTGCATCTGAATCCTCAAAAGCAGTCAAAGACATGTCTTCATAATCAGAAACCTCAGAGTTGTCGGACTATTGGTCAGTTAAAGCTGCTGGGGACAGGTCTCAGGGGAAGGCTGGCTTCCCCTAATCAGCATAATCAGGTCTTCTGCTATTTTAAGCATTTGATTTTTTGGCAAGGAAGCAGGCGCTTGAGATTGGGTCGTCTTTTTTTAGATGTAGCTCGTACTCTTGGCCTTAGAAACTCGGTAGTTTTAGACAGAACTGAAGACGCGAAAAAAGTAGTCGGTTTGTGTCGAATATCGATAATGCGAAGAAAGTAAAGTGTACACTTACCATAAATGTAGATGTTCGAGTGTATTCACTGTTGCAGTCATCACTTTTGGGTTATCTGCTTGCAGTAGCCCTCAGTCGGCCTGATTAACAAAGTCTTGGGTCCTGCGTCGGTTGCTGTCCCTTCTTCCATGATATCAGGTCGTCAGGGGTATAAAACATGCAGCCAATGCCATTACATCAGTTTTTCTTGGCCCAGATGTCAGGTGCCCCCTTAATGGGAAGCGATTATATCTATAAATATACAAGGTTATACCTCCAACAGAAAGGCAAATACACCAAACAGCTTCTGAAGATAGAAAAGGAAAGTAGAGGTATATCCAAAAAAAAAAGGGGGCTGGAGGGAGGGTAACCAGGACTGCTACAGTGAAGACACTCGAACATCTACATTTATGGTAAGTGTACACAACTGTACTATGTTCTTCGTGTTTCACTGTTGCAGTCATCACTTTTGGGTAGATTCCCAAAGCTAAGGATGGGAGGAGGAATTTAAATAGAAATAGGACCAGCCAAAAGGCCCTGCAAGACTGCAGTGGCAAAGCCATCTCTGGATTTAGAGTAAATTGGCACATGGTAAAGCTTGGTGAAAGTATGTACAGAACTCAAGGTAGCAGCTTCTAGGATGTCCCTGGTAGGGACGCCTCTGAGAAAGGCTGTAGAGGTAGATGCAGCCCTGGTAGAGTGGGGTCTGATCCCCTGTAGGATAGGTTTTCCATGGTGTTTGTAACAGAGATGAATGCAATGGTCTAGCCATTTGGAAATGGTTTGCTTTGAAATAGCCTTCCCCTCTGCCGCTGCAGCAAATACCACCAGCAGTTGATCAGATTTCCTTTGAGGTTTATAGTTCTGTCCAAGTAGAATCTAAGTTGTCTGTGCACGTCTTGAGTGCAGAATCCGTTCCCCTTTAGTCTGTGGATTAGGGAAGAAGGTTGGCAAATGTATGCACTGATTAATGGCCACACTGGATACCACCTTGGGCATGAAGGAAGGATCAGTCCTGAGGGACACCCTGTCCGCATGAAAGATGATGAAAGGCTCCACTGCCATGAGGGCCTGTAATTCAGAAACCCTTCTTGCTGAAGTGATTGCTAATAGGGAAGTTGTTTTCCAAGAAAGGAATTTTAAGTCCGCAGTGGCAGCTGGCTCGAAAGGAGGAAGGGTGTTTTTTTCCAATACAAAGTTGATGTCCCAGGCTGGAGTTGGAGCTGTCCTGGGTGGTCGTAGATTTTTGGCCTCTCTTAGGAACTGCTTTAAGCAGTGGACGAGAGAAGAGGGGTGGTTCTGTGTTATAATGAGCTGAGATGGCTGAGGTGTGGATTTTGATGGAGGAGAAAGACAGGCCCTTATGAAGCATCTCAGTTAAGTAGTGTAAAATCTGAGGTAAATTGGGCACTGTTGTGCTCATCCCTTGAGATTGGTTCCAGGCACAGAATCTTTTCTATTTTTCAGCGTAAGACTTTCTGGTACTAGGCCTCATTGCCTCTAAAATGATATCCATCACTGGCTTACTGAGAGGCGGTAAAGAAGAAATTATGTAATTAGCCAGGCTGCTAGATTCAGTGTTTGAAGTTGAGGGTGCAGAATTTGGTTCTCCTGCTGAGACAATAGAGTAGGAATCTGAGGCAGGTGCCATGGGGCCCACAGTGAAACACTGCGCAAGAGGTTGTACCAGTGTTGGTGTGGCCAGTCTGGTGCAATCAAAATCATCCTTGGTTTGTCTTGTTTGATCTTTAGTAGTACTTTGAAGAGCAGAGGCAGAGGAGGAAAGGCATAAACTTATAGGTTTTTTCCAGCTGAAGGACAGAGCATCCACTTTCCAAGCTTGTTTGTGGGGAGTCCTTGTGCAGAATCTGTCCAAATGATGGTTTTGGGGGAGGCGAACAGGTCTATCCACTTTCCAAGCTTGTTTGCAGGGAGTCCTTGTGCAGAATTTGTCTAACCGATGGTTTTGGGGGGAGGCAAACAGGTCTATAGCTGGGCTCCCCCATTTGCTTGTCAACATGTTGAAAATCCTTGGTTCCAGTTTCCACTCATGTGGGTCCATGAGGTTTCTGCTTACTTCTGCCAGAGTATTTAGTTTTCCTGGCAGGAATTGAGCTTGTAAATGTACTTGACAGCTCAGGGCTGTGTTCCACAATGCCATGGCTAGTGTAGCCCCTGCTTGTTTATGTACTACATAACAGTGGTGTTGTCCATCTTTATCATTAACTGTCCTGGAAGAATGTGGTCCTTGAAGGCTGTCAGAGTATTCTGTACAGCTAACATTTCTTTTTGATTGACATGCAGGTGCATTTGACTTGGCTTCCATTTGCCCTGAATGCACTTCCCTGCCAGGTGGGCCCCTCATGCGTAGTCTGATGTGTCTGTTAAGGTTTGAGCGGCAGGGGGTAGTGTGAATGGTAGACCCCTGTTTTGATGGCAGGCCTCTGCCCACCAAAGGAACTCTAAGCGTAGACAAGGTATGATAGGAATCATTGCTTCTAGATCCTGTGAATGTTGACACCATAGGCTTTTGAGATACCACTGCAGTTTCCTCATATGCAGCCTTAGATATGGAATTAAAAGAATGCAGGAGGCCATGAACCCCAAGGCTTGCAGTATTTGCCTTGCAGATAACTGGGTTTTTGTGCCCATTTGTTTGAAGTAGGTTGTCAAATGAATCCGTTTCTCTGGCATGAGGAAAGCCATCTGGGAAGTTGTACTCAAGCTTACACCCAGGAATATAATTTGTTGACAGGGTACCAGGTGTGATTTATTTTCGTTTATGGTGTACCCCAGACAAGTCAGTACCCTTTGAACAAAGGCCAGATGATTCAAAAGTATTTCCTGGCTTTCTGCCTGAATTAGACAATCGTCCAGATATGGGTAAATTTGAATATTTCTTTGTCTGCAGAATGCAATGACTGGAGCAAGGCACTTTGTGAATACCCTGGGCGCACTAGATAAGCCGAAGGGCAGTGCAGAGAACTGATAGTGCCCGTAGCCTGCTTTGAAGCTTAGGTATCTTCTGCAATACTCCCTGATAAGGATGTGCAGGTATGCTTCGTTTAAATCTACTGTTGCCAACCATACATTTTTGCCTAGCATAGGAAGTAGCCGGTGAAGAGTCAGCATCTTGAATTTTGGAATCACCAGAAAGATATTTAGAGTAGAAAGGTCCAGGATAGGATGCCATGTTTTGCCTTTTCTACGTACCAGGAAAAGTCTCAAATAGAACCCTTGTCCCTTTTCCTCTTCTGGTACCAACTGAATAGTCCCCATGTTTAAGAGAGTACGTGATTTGGGGCCTCTACCCACTGATTTGGGGGTAGATCTGGCCACCCGCTTGGTGTTGGTAAGGTATGGAAGTAAAATCTGTATCCTTAGGACACTATATTTAAATCCCATTTGTCCTGGGTGATGAGTACCCAGTTTTCTGGCCTGCAGACCAATCTTTCTGCCTAAAGATGCATTCAGTTGGGAAGTGCTTGGAAGTTTTAGAAGCAAGTCATTACGACTGTTTTCCGTAGGGGGGGTGGTCTTACTACTCCCTGATTTGGGTGCAGAAACCCCCACTGCCTAGTCGTGTGTGTCCCCTGGGACTGAAACCTGGGGTTTCTGCCATGTCTGGGTTTGGCTTGAAAAGACCTTGAAGAGGCTGGAAAAGACCAATTCTTAGAGAGCCAGTGCCTACTAAATGTAGGAGGCTGAACTTGTAAGAAATCTTTAACAGTTTGCATAGATTTAGCTTTATCTTCCATCTTTTTAAGAACTTCCTCCACATTGGTGCTAAACAGGCAGTCTTGATTTAACGGAGCATCCAACAATTTAGCTTTAACATGATCAGGTAAAGATTGCTCCTTAAGCCAAGCATGCCTTCTGAGCACAGAACCAGTAACAGCAGCCTTGCAAGAGGCCTCTAAAGAATCAAATCCACATTGCAAAGTATGTTTTCCAACCTGTTTAGCAGAACGCATTAAATCCTGTAATTCTTTATTTTCCGCACAGTCAGGAATCAACATTATTTTCTGTTTAAGCAATCCAATAACATGTTGTTGATACTTTAACATATGAAACTGGCAGTTTAAAGCCCTAATGGCCAAGGCTGCAGAAGTGTAAACCTTCTTACCCCATCTATCCAGCGCCCTGGAGTCTCTACCAGAAGGGGTAGGATTTTTAGCAGTAGAAGCCTTAATGCCCTTGGGTCCCTGTGAAATAGTCTCTGGATCTGCAATAGGATTTTTAAAAATGAACTTGTGTGAATCAGGAACCCTGTAATATCGGTCAGGTTTTCTAGGAGCAGGAGGCAAGGAATCAGGGGCCAAACTAGATTCCGAAAAGGCATCATCAACAATGTCTAGTACATGATGAATTGCTAAAGGCCTATGCTGAGGCAGGAGTAAGAAATCCCTAAGCCTCTTTTTTTAATCAGAAAAATCCTGGCTTTCCCAATGGAAATGCTCCCTTAGAGTATGTAAGGTTTCACCAAAAGAAAAATCCTCTGGATGGGGAAGCAGAGGGAATAGAGTCCTCTGCTTCAGAATCCTCATAAGTAGATAAGGACAAATCCAGATCATCAGAAAAATCAGAATCCTTAGCAGAAGATTCATAAACAACTTCAGTCCTAGGTCTCTTAGAAGGGGAGAGGCTGGCTGCCCCTGATTAAAGTTATAACATCTTCAGCCATTCTTATCATTTGTTTTTTAGGCATAGAGGCCTGAGCATGCAGCCTGGGCATCGTTTATTTAGGCATGGTTCGAGATTTAGGCCTAAAAGAAGGAGGCGTCGGTTTAATATGCAAATCCGTAGGCCTATATACACACTCAGAAGCTGGTGCCTGCACAGCGGCTCCGGACCCATCCAAGGTAGAGAAATCCGCAGGTTCCATAGTTGAAGCATCTCTCAGCATACCGGACTCTGAATGGGTCTCAGTAGAGGCCTGCGAATCAGACGTAGTGGGTATCAGGGGCTGCAAAAGCATCTCACTGAGTACCAGTGAACTGGCTTAGGAGAAGTGTCGGCGGCAGTTTTGGACTTCGTGGCCTGTCCCTGTCTTTATCCTTGCATTTTTTTTGGAATCCCTGTAGTCGGATGTCTAACCGACGACCAACGACACTTCTTGATAATTAAACCGAGAACCAAAATATTTAGAGGCAAAAATATACAGACAACGGATAGTGCGCGGATTTAATTAAGCACAAAACCGACAGCACGGTACATTGTGGTCAGGGCCTAGGCAAGGAATACAGTACGAATAAAAATTTTTATGAGGTATTGGCTTTCCACAAATAATGCAATTATTAACTTTTACTGACATCGGTAAGGAGCAAGAAAAAGTTTCCCCAACGGGGTACTTAGCTTTAGTTACAGACTTCGGTTCTGAAACTCGAAAACAAAAATTTCAGGAGTTGGCCGGCCAACCGGCACTTGCGAACTGCTTCTGGTTCGGGCACCGCATGGCAAGAAAGACTGATGTAATGGTGTCAGCTGTATGTTATATACCCCTGACGTCATGGCAGAAGGCAAGTACAGTTTTGTACCTACCATAAATGTAGATGTTCGAGTGTTCACACTGCTGCAGTCATTACACTTGGGTTATCCTGCGGTCAGGTGGTCAGCAGTCGGCCAGAGTTCCAAAGTCTTGGTCCAGCGTTGGTTGGTGTCGTTTCTTCCCTGACGTCAGTGCGCCAGGGGTATATAAGATGCATCCAACGCCATTTTCTTCAGTTTTTCTTGCCCCAGATGTCAGGTGCCCCCAAGTAGGTAGGCAATACATATTACTAATAAAACATATATAAAAAATAAAAACAATACCTCCAGTTACAAGCAAATACACCACCAAGGTTGTATAGGATAGAAAGGCATAGATAAGTCCAGCTAGAACAGAAGGGATGGAGGGAGGGTAACCTGGACTGCAGCAGTGTGAACACTCGGACATCTGCATTTATGGTAGGTACAAAACTGTACTATGTTCATCGTGTTACACTGCTGCAGTCATTACACTTGGGTAGAATCCCAAAGCTAAGGTTGGGTGGCTGGTCTATAAAGAGTTAGGATTGGCTATGATGCCCTGCAGAACTTCAGCGGCAAATCCTGCTCTGGATTTAGAGTAAAGAGGCAAGTGGTAATGCTTGGTAAAGGTGTGCAATGAACTCCAAGTTGCAGCCTCCAAAATTTCCTTGCTTGGTACTCCTCTGAGAAAGGCTGTTGAAGTGGCTGTTGCTCTGGTAGAATGTGGCCTAATATTATTAGGGACTGATTTTCCATGCTGTGTGGAACAGTAACGAATACAGTGTCCTATCCATTTGGCGATAGTCTGCTTAGAGATAGCCTTGCCCTATGATCCTGCAGCATATGCTACAAACAGTTGCTCTGTTTTCCTGAACGCTTTTGTTTTGTCCAAGTAGAAGCATAGCTGCCTGTGTATGTTCAAAGAGTGCAGAAGTTTCTCCCCTTTATTCTGGGGGTTTGGATAAAAAGTTGGCAAATGGATGGTTTGGTTAAGGGCCACACTAGATACCACCTTTGGCATAAAGTTAGGGTTTGTCCTTAAAGAAACCCTGTCCTGATGAAATATTATAAATGGTTCCACTGCCATTAATGCCTGTAGCTCTGAGACTCTTCGTGCTGAAGTTACTGCCAGGAGCAGAGCTGTTTTCCATGATAAAAATTTTAGATCGGCTGTATTGGCTGGCTCAAAAGGTGGCAAGGTCAGTTTTTCCAAAACAAAGTTGAGGTCCCAAGTTGGTGTTGGTGCTCTCTGGGGAGGTCTTATGTTTGTAGCCCCTCTGAGGTACTGCTTTAGCAAGGGATGAGAGAATAAAGGAGGATCCGTGTTGTAATGTGCTGAAATGGCAGAGGCGTGGATGTTAATTGATGATAAGGATAGGCCTTTGTCCAGCATCTCAGTTAAGTATTGTAAAATCTGAGGAATGTTTGGGACAAGAGGGTTAAGGCTTTCTGCCTGGTTCCAGGCACATAATCTCTTCCATTTTTCTGAGTAAGATTTCCTGGTGCTAGGCCTCCTGGCCTCCAAAATGACATCCATAACAACCTTAGAGAGAGGTGTTGCCTGATTGACTAATGAATCTGCCGTGCAGCCAGGTTTAGGGTTTTGAGCTGACCGTGCAGGATCTGATTGTTTTGTTGAGTCAGAAGTTGTGGAATTTGAGGCAAAATCCATGGTGGGCCTTGAGCTAAGTTCTTTAAGATTGGGTACCAGTGTTGGCGTGGCCAGTCTGGAGCAATCAGGATCATCTGTGGTTTTTCTTGTCTGGCTTTTAGGAGTACCTTTGAAAGTGGAGGCAATGGTGGGAAGGCATAAACTTTTAGGCTTTTCCAGCTGAACGAAAGAGCATCCACTTTCCATGCTTGTGTGTGGTAGGTCCTTGTGCAGAATTTTTGTAGTTGGCAATTCAGTGGGGAGGCAAAAAGGTCTATGTCTGGGCACCCCCCATTTTTGCTTTACCATGCTGAAGATTTGTGGATTCAATTTCCATTCGTGAGGGTCCATGATATTTCTGCTTAGATCGTCTGCCAGAGTATTTTTCTTTCCTGGCAGGAATTGTGCTTGCAGATGAACTTGATAAGTTAGAGCTGTGTTCCATAAGGTCATGGCTTGCCTGCATAGGGGATAAGAATGAGTGCCCCCCTTGCTTGTTTATGTACCACATTACTGTGGTGTTGTCTGTCTTTAATAATAATTGTTCTGGATGCAAAAGGTCCTTGAAAGCTGTTGGGGCATTTTGAACACCCAACATCTCTTTTTGATTGATATGAAGTTGCATTTGATCTGTGGTCCACTTGCCCTGAATACATTTTCCTGCCATGTGTGCTCCCCAGGCATAATCCAAAGCATCTGTTGTTAGAGTCTGCATGGCTGTGGGTAGAGTGAAAGGCTGACCCTTGTTAAGGTGACATGCCTGTGCCCACCATCGAAACTCCTGTTGTAGACAGGGAATTATACTGGTATTACTGCTTCTAAACTGTGAGAGTGTTGAGTCCAAACATTTTTTAGGTACCATTGTAATTTCCTCATATGCAGTCTGGCATATGGAATTAGTAGTATGCAGGATGCCATGAATACCAGGGCCTGCAGAATTTTTCTTGCAGGGAGATGGGACTTTTTTGGCAGCAACTGAAAATATTGTGTCAGTTGTCCTTGTTTGCCTGGTGTGAGATAAGCCATCTGGGCCGTTGTATTTACGCTGGCATCCATGAATATTATCTGTTGTGAGTGCACTAGTTTTGACTTCTTTTCGTTTACTGTGTACCCTGGACAAATTAGCAACCTTTTTACAAATGCCAGATGCTTTAGTAGAATGTCCTTTCTCTCTGCTTGAATGAGGCAGTCGTCCAGGTAAGGATATATTTGAATTCCTTTTTGTCTGCAAAATGCAATTACTGGTGCCAGGCACTTTGTAAAGACCCTGGGCGCAGTAGATAAGCCAAAGGGCAGTGCAGAGAATTGGTAGTGCATTGCACCAGCTTTGAATCTGAGGTATCTTCTGCAATCTTGTCCGATAGGGACATGCAGGTATGCCTCTTTGAGGTCCAAAGTAACAAGCCAAGCCTTCTTGCCCAGCATGGGAAGAAGCTGCTGTAGTGTCAACATTTTGAATTTCTGAACATCCAGGTAAGTATTTAGAGTTGAAAGGTCTAGTATGGGTCTCCAGGCTTTGTCCCTTCTGGGAACCAGGAAGAGTCTTGAGTAAAATCCTTGTCCTTGTTCCTGCTGTGGTACTTTTTGAATAGCTCTCATGTCCATGAGGGCTGAAATTTGTTTCTGATCCTCTGCCCATTGATTTTGTGGCAGGTTTGGCATTCCTTTTAGCCTTGGTAAAGTGTGAAAGTGGAACCTGTAACCTTGAGACACAATCTTCAGAACCCATTTGTCTTGCGTGATTGTTTGCCAATTTTGAGAAAAAAGTGCTAGTTTCCCCCCTAAGGGGGCTGCCAAAAGGGAAGTGCTTGGCATCCAAAGGGGGAAGTCATTGGGATGGTTTCCTGTAAGACTGAGACTTGTCTTCCCCTCCTCTTGGGGTTGAGGTACCCCCACTGTCACTGTCTGTTAGAGCCTTGGGGTTGAGATCTGCCTCTTGGGCATCTGTATCTGCCTCTCTGTGGTCTGTCTGACAATGGAAAGGACCAATTCTTTGTAGGCCAATTTCTGCTAAGTCGAGGTGGCTGCACCTGTAAGAAATATTTGACTGTTTGAATAGATTTAGCTTTATCCTCCATTTTCTTTAAGACCTCTTCGGCCTTATCACCAAACAAGGTATCATGTTGTAAAGGAGCATCCAATAATTTTGCCTTAACATGATCAGGTAAACTCTGTTCTTTTAACCAAGCATGTCTACGAATCACAGAACCTGTAAATGCGGCTCTACAAGAGGCCTCTAAAGAATCAAAACCACATTGCAGAGTGTTTTCCCACCTGTTCAACTGCATGCAATAAATCCTGCATTTCTTTATAGTCAGGAGCTTCTGAGCTTGTAAGCATTTTCTGTTTTAACTGAGCCATTAAATATTGTTGGTACTTAAGCATGTGAAACTGGCAATTTAAAGCCCTTACTGCTAAAGTTGCAGAAGTGTAAACTTTCTTCCCCCATCTATCCAATGCTCTAGAATCTCTGTCAGAGGGGACTGGATTTTTTGCAATGGAAGCCTTAACCCTTTGGGACCCTGGGAAATGGTTTCTGGGTCAGCAGAAGGGTTTTTATAAAGAAACTTTTGAGAGTCAGGGACTCTATAATACCTATCTGGCTTAGTTGGTGCAGGGGGCAAAGAATCAGGAGATAAGCTGGATTCAGAGAACACATCATCCACAACATCTAACACAGGCGGAATAGCAAGGGGCCTGTGCTGAGGCAATAAAAGGAAGTCCCTGAGCCTTTTCTTGGATTCTGAATAATCCTGACTTTCCCAATGGAAATGCTCCCTCTTGGATACTGAATAATCCTGACTTTCCCAATGGAAATGCTCCCTCATGGTATGTAAAGTTTCCCCAAAAGAGTAATCCTCAGGAGGAGAGGCTGAAGGGATAGATTCTTCAGCATCAGAGTCCTCATAGGGGGGTAGAGAGTATCCGTGGTCTGAAAAGGAATCAGAGGAAATGGAAACCTGATCAGAGGAATCATAGTCTGTATCCTGCCTAGGCCTTTTCTCAGGAGGGGGATGGGAATCCCTGATTAGAGTAATGAGGTCTTCGGCCATTTTGAGCATCTGTTTCTTAGGCATGGAGGACTGTCCAGGAGAATGCTGTACTTGCTTCTTTGTCTTTAATGGTGTTTTTGTCTTGGCTGTTGCTTTAATGGTAAGTTGTGAAGGTCTGTGAACACCCTCAGAAGCCGATGCCTGCTCAGCGGCTCCAGACCCATCTGAGGGATTAGTTTCCGTAGGCCCAATACCTTGAGTTTCCAGAGGCCTAGTTGTCTCCACGTGGGAGTCTGAGGCGGCCTGTGGCTCTGAGGTAGCGGGTGTCAGGGGCTGCAAAAGCGCCTCACTGAGAACTGGCGACTGGCCTAGAAGAGGTTTCATCGTTGGTTTTGGACCTCGGATGCCAGCCTTTATCCTCATCTTTGCGTTTTTATGAATTGCGGTCATCGGTTGTTCCGACGGCATTGTATAATTGAACCTTCGGCCAAAGTAGTGCAAAGCAAAATCAAACGCTTTTATAGTGCGTTTGTTAAATCTAGCACAAAACCGACAGCTAGTGACGTCGTGATCAGGGCCTAGGCATGGAATACAGTAAGAGTGGAAGTCCTTATGAGGTATTTGCTTCCCACATGAAATACAATTATTAACTTTTTCTGACATTGGTCTGAGGCAAGAAAAAAGTTTCCCCAATGGGGTACTTAGCTTTATTGAAGACTTCGGATCTGAAATTCGACTTCAAAAATCTCAGGAGTCGGCCGACCTGCACTTGCGAACTGCTTTTGCTTTGGGCACCGCGCAGCAAGAAAGACTGAAGAAAACGGCTTTGGATGCATCTTATATACCCCTGGCGCACTGACGTCAGGGAAGAAGCGACAGCTACCGACGCCAGACCAAGACTTCGGAACTCTGGCCGACTGCGGGACCGCCTGACGGCAGGATAACCCAAGTATAATGACTGCAGCAGTGTAACACGATGAATATCTGAGCTGTCTGTGCACATCTACAGAGTGCAGGATCCTTTCCCCCTTGTTCTGGGGATTAGGAAAAAAGGTGGGCAAATGAATGGATTGGTTGAGAGCCACACTGGACACCACCTTGGGCATGAAGGATGGGTTAGTCCTGAGGGATACCCTGTCAGCATAGAAGATGATGAAGGGTTCCACAGCCATGAGTGCTTGCAGCTCAGAGACTCGTCTGGCTGAAGTGATGGCCAGAAGAAAAGCCGTCTTCCAGGAGAGAAATTTTAGCTCTGCAGAAGAAGCTGGTTCGAACTGGGACAGGGTGAACTTTTCCAACACAAAGTTAAGGTCCCAGGCTGGGGTGTGCTCTTCTGGGTGGCCTCAAGTTGCTAGACCCTCTTAGGAACTGTTTGATCAAGGGGTGTGAGAAAAGGGGCTGCTCAGTGGGAAAATGAGCAGAGATAGCAGAGGGATGAATTTTAATAGAGGAAAAAGAGAGGCAGTTGGTCAGCTAAGTAATCCAGGATGAGAGGGAGGGAGGGCTGTGCCGTATTGGCTTCCTTAGCCTGAATCCAGTTGCAGAACCTTTTCCATTTGTCAGCATAAAACTTTCTAGTGCTAGGGCATCTGGCCTCACATATAACATCTAGAACCTGTTTACTGAGGTTGGCAGATTGATCAGGGGTTAGGGAATAAGCCAAGCTGCCAAACTGAGTGTCTGCAACTGGGGATGCATGAATTACCCTTCCCTCTGGGAAAGGAGGTTTGGAATCTTGGGAAGATGCCATGGGCTCAGTGGAGACAGGCTGCGCAACAAGGGGTACCAGCGCTGGCTAGGCCAGTCTGGAGCTATAGGAATTGTCCTTGGTTTTCCTCCTTTATTTTGAGCAGTACCCTGGGGATGAGAGGTAGTGGAGGAAAGGCACTGACCGATATATTGACCCAGGGGAAGGGCAGGGCATCCACTTTCCAAGCCATGTAGTGGTGCTCCCTGGTGCAGAATTTGCTGAGCTGATGGTTGGTGTGGGAGGCAAAGAGGTCGACCTTCGGGGTGTCCCATTTCTGATTTATTAGGGTAAAGGTTCTTCTGTTGGGGTGCCACTCGTGTGGGTCCAGAAGATTTCTGCTTAATTGGTCTGCCAGAGAGTTGAGAGAACCTGGTAGGAATTGTGCAAATAGGTGAACTTGCATGGCAGAGGCTGTGTGCCAAAGGGTCATGGCCAGTCGGCAAAGAGGGTAGGAGTTAGTCCCTCCCTGATTGATGATATACCACATTACAGTGGTGTTTGTCTGTTTTGAGCAGGAGAGCTCCTGGGGAGAGAAGAGGTTTGAACGCTATAAAGGCTTGCTGGACAGCCATCATCTCTTTTTGGGTGATGTGCAGAAGTGTTTGCCGTGGGCTCCATTGGCCCTATATGCACCTGCCGTCCAGCTGTGCACCCCAGGCATAGTCTGATGCATCTGTGGTGAGGGTCTGGGCGGCAAGGGGTGGTGAGAAAGGTAGTCCCTTGTTGTAGAAGCATGCTGTTGCCCACCAAAGAAAATCTTTTCTGAGACAAGGAATTATAGGTATAAGAGTCTCCAGGTCTTGAGAGTGTTGACACCAAAGGCTTTTTAGGTACCACTGAAGTTTCCTCATATGCAGTCTGGCATATGGAATGAGTAGTATGCAAGATGCCATGAACCCCAGAGCTTGCAGGATCTTCCTTGCAGATAACTGGGGTCAGGTGGCTAGTTGAGAGAAGTAAGCTGTCAGGAAATTTAGCTTTTCTGGTGTAAGGAATACCATCTGGGATGCTGTGTCCAGGCTTGCTCCCAGGAATATAATCCTTTGGGTGGGCACCTGTTTGGATTTTTCTTCATTGACTGTGTACCCTAGGGAGATTAGTAGGGACTTTACAAAGGCCAGGTGCTTGAGCAGCTTTTCCTGGCGGTCTGCCTGAATTAGGCAGTCCTCTATGGGTAAATCTGGGTACTCCTTTATCTGCAAAAGGCAATGACCAGAGCCAGACATTTTGTGAAAACTCTGGGAGCAGAAGATAAGCCAAAGGGAAGCACAGATAACTGAAAGTGCTGAGATCCTGCCCTGAAACTGAGATATTTCCTGCTTGATTCCCCGATAGGAATATGGAGGTAGGCCTCTTTTAGATCTAGGGTGGCTAGCCAAGCATCCTTGGAGAGCATGGGTAGCAGCTGCTGGAGGGTGAGCATTTTGAATTTTGGGATCACCAAGAAGGTGTTTAGAATGGATAGATCGAGGATAGGGTGCCAGCTGCCAACTTTTCTGGGTACCAGAAAAAGTCTGGAGTAACCTTGGCCTCTCTGTTCTGCAGGAACGTGCTCTACTGCCCTCATAGAGAGCAGGGAAAGGACTTACTTTTGCGCCTCTGCCCACTGGTTTGGAGGTAGATCTGCGAACCCTTTTGTGGTAGAAGGGTGTAGAAAGAAAATCTATATCCCTGGGACACTATGTTGAGAACCCAGCAGTCGTTGGTAATGGTGGCCCAGGCGCTTGCGTGAAAAGAGAGTTTTCCTCCTAGGTTAAGTGAAGGTGGACAGACAGAGGGGGTGGGGGAGGTGAGTCATTGTGAGTTCCTACCATAAGGAGGTAGCTTAGAACTCCTTGGTTTTGAAGTGGAAGTTGACCACTGCTTAGATCTCTGCATTCCCTGTGCCTTCTGTCTGGGGGGGTCTGGTTTTCTGGGGTCTGGGCTGGACTGGCTTAGTGGGAGCAGGAAAGGACCAGTGCTTGGTGGGACAATGCCTACTGAACCTGGGTGGTTGGGCCTGTAAGAAATCCTTAACAGTCTGCATAGATTTTGCTTTTTCTTCCATCTTTTTTAAGACCTCTTCTGCCTTAGTGCCAAATAAGCTGTCTTTGTGCAAGGGGGCATCCAACAATTTAGTTTTGACATAGTCCGGACAAGGGCTGTTCCTTAAGCCATGCATGCCTTCTAATGACAGATCCGGTGACTGCTGCCCTGCAAGAAGCTTCTGGGGCATCAAAACCACAGTGCAATGTGTGTTTAGTTACTTGACTTGCAGAATGCATTAACTCTTGCAACTCTTTAGATTCTGCACAAGCAGGAAAGGAAGGCATTTTTTGTTTGAGGAGTTTCAGGGTATGCTGCTGAAATTTTAGCATAAGGAACTGGCAACTTAATGCCCAGATAGCAAGAGTAGTTGAGGTGTATACATTTTTACCCCATCTGTTTAGTGCTCGGGAATCCCTACCTCAGGCAGTGGGGTTCTTAGCAGAGGTTGCTTTAATCCCTTTAGGCCCTTGAGAAATTACCTCAGTGTCAGCAGAAGGATTTTTAAAAACTAATTTGTGTGAGTCAGGGACTCCATAGTACCTGTCTGGATTTCTGGGTGCAGGAGGGATGGTGTCAGGAGTCAAGCTGGATTCCAGGAAAACATCCTCCACAACTTCTAGGACTGGGGGGATGGCCAAGGTTCTGTGCTGTGGAAGAGCTAAGAATTCCCAGAGTCTCTTTTTAGACTGAGGGTAGTCCTGACTCTACCACTGGAAATGCACCCTTAAGGTATGAAGGGTTTCCCCAAAGGAGAAATCCTCTGGGGGAGAGGCGGAAGCGATGGAATCCTCTGCATCAGAATCCTCATAAGTAGAGAGGGGTTGCATGTCTTCCTATTCAGATGCATCAGAGTCTTCTGACTCTTGTTCAGACAAAATTACAGGGGACAGACCTCTTTTCCTTTTGGAGGGGGTAAAACTTGGCTTCCGCTGATCAGCATGATAAGGTCTTCTGCCATTTTAGGCATTTGAGAATGAGGCATGGAAGCAGGTGCCTGAGATTTGGTCGTCAGTTTCTTGGGTGTGGTTCATACCCTGGACCTAAGAAACTCGGTAGTTTTCAAAAGACTGGTAGTTGTGAAAGAAGACACCAGTTTGTGTCGAGAACCGGTATTGTGAAGGACTTCCTTGGAAGCTGGTGCCTGTTCAGCGGCTCCTGACCCATCCAGGGTAGAGACGGCAGTAGGATCCTTAGTTGAAGAAGAGTTTTGCAGCATACCGGACCCCTAAAAAGTCTCGGTAGCTGCCTGCAAATCCAGAGAAGCTGGCATCAGGGGCTGATGACTAGCTTAACGGAAGCGTCATTTGGTAGGTTTGGACCTGTGCGGTCTGTCTCTGTCTTTATGTTTTTTCAGAAGATCTGCTGTCGGATGGCTTACCGAAGCCATATCAGAGTTCGAGGACTGTAAGCAAAAATATCTAGCTACAATAAGGTCCCGACGATGGATAGTTCTGGCGTTGAACAAAGCACAGGAGCGACAGCGGTGGACGTTGTGGTCTGGGCCTAAACAAGTGATGCAGTAAGAATGAAAGTCTCGGTGTGGTATTTGGTTTCCACAGGCGAAACAATTGTTAACTTTTTCTGACATCGGTTAGTGCAAGAAAAAAGACTTCAGCTTCAAATCGGTAGAAGAAACTCGTAGCTGCTGACCGGCACTCGTCCGAACTGCTTCTGCTTTGGGCTCCAATGCAAGAAAGACTGATGTAATGGCATCGTATGCCTTACTTAACACTAATGACGACCTGACGTCAGTCCTGAAGTGACAGCAGCCAACGCAGAAATACTAAGCCTCTGGTATTTGGGCCGGCGGAGGGCTACCCTGGCAGGGATAACCCAAATGTGAGGACTGCAACAGTGAAACATGAAGAACATCAAAGGTTCTTTAGATACCACTGAAGTTTCCTCATGTGAAGCCTGGCCAAAGAAATTAGAAGGATGCAAGATGCCATGTACCCCAAGGCTTACAGGACCTTCCTTGCAGTGAGGTGACTTTTGAAAGCCAGCTGGGTAAAGTAGAGAAGCAGGAAGCTCTGCTTTTCTGGGGATAGGAAGGCCATTTGTGATGCTGTGGCTGGCAGTGCTCCAAAGAAAATGATCTTCCTGGAGGGTGTTTACTTTGATTTCTTCTCATTGATGGTGAAGCCTAGGGAAGTTAGGAGGGTTTTGACAAAGAGAAGGTCCTGGAGCAGCTTTTCTTTGCACTCTGTCTGAATGAGACAGTCGTCCAGATAAGGGTAAAATTGTATATTTCTCTGCCTGCAAAATGCTACGGCCGGGGCGAAGCATTTTGTGAATACCCTGGGAGCAGTAGATAAGCCAAAGGGTAGCCCAGAGAACTGAAAGTGTTGTGAGCCTGCTCTGAAGAGCAGGAATTTCCTGCAGGATTCCCTTATGGGGATGTGGAGGTAGGCATCTTTTAGGTCCAGGGTCACTAACCAGGCATTTTTGTCAGCATAGGCAGCAGCTTCTGCAAAGTTAGCATTTTGAATCTGAGGACCACCAGAGAGGTGTTCAGAATGGATAGATCCAGGATGGGGTGCCAAGTGCCCTCTTTTCTGGGAACAAGGAATAGTCTGGAATAAAAGCCTTTACCTGTTTGATCTGAGGGGGCAAGTTCTACTGCCCCCGGGAAATGAGAGTTTGGACCTGTTTCAATGCCTCTGCCCAGTGATTTGGAGGCAAGTCTGGGTACCTCTTGGAATTGGGAGTTTGTTGAAGGAGAATTTGTATCCCTGAAAAATGATCTTTAAGACCCATTGGTCCTTTGTTACAGAAAGCCAATTTTCTTTGCAGAGGGAGCATCTTCCTCCTAGCTTTTGGTGAGTGAAAGTAGGGCAGAGGGGGGAAGAGGAAGTTATTTAGAGTTTTTGCCATAGCAGTATGGCTTAGAACTTCCCTGCCTTTGGGCCGAAGTGGTCCACTGTTTGCTTCTCTGCTGTCTCTGGGATACGGGCCTGGGTGGTCTGCCCTTGCGGGGCTTACCTTGCCCCGTCTGCTAGGTGCAGGGAAGGACCAGTGCTTAGAAGGAAAATTCCTGCTGAACTTAGGAGGCTGAACCTGAAAGAAATGTTTTACTGTTTGCACAGACAGATTTTGCTTTGGCTTCCATCTTTTTAAGCACCTCTTCTACTTTTACTCCAAACATGCGGTCCTTATCCAAGGGTGCATCAATTAATATAGACTTGACATGATCAGGGATAGTTCCTTCAACCATGCATGTCTCCTAATGACAGATCTTGACACTGCTGCCCTGGTTGAGGCATCCAAGGCATCATATCCACAGTGTAATGAGTGTTTGGCCACTTGACAAGTAGAGTGCAGTACATCTGCTAACTCTTTCGAATTGGCACAGTCAGGAAAGGTTGAAATCATTTGCTTTAATAGTTCCAAAGTGTGCTGTTGATATTTTAACATATGGAACTGACAGCTGAGTGCTCTGATAGCTAAGGTTGCAGAGGTGTATACTTTTTTACCCCATCTGTCCAGAGCTCTGGAATCCTTGTCAGAAGGAATAGGATTCTTGGCAGAACTAGCTTTAGCTCCTTCACATCCCTGTGTAATGACCTCTGGGTCTGCAGCAGGATTTCTGTACAGGTATTTGTGAGAATCCGATACTCTGCAATACCAGTCAGGTTTACTGGGAGCAGGTGGGAGAGGGTGAGGGGCTAAGCTGGAGTCATGGAAAACATCTAAGATAAGGGGGATGGCCATGGGGTCTGTGCTGGCGCAGGTCCAGAAACTCTCAATCTTTTCTGAGACTGGGGGAAGTCCTGAGATTCACAGTGGAAATGTTCCCTGAGGGTGTGAAGGGTTTCCTCAAAGGAAAGGTCTTCTAGAGGGGAGGCAGAAAGAATGGATTCCTCTACATCTGAATCTTCATAAGCAGTCAGAGGTTGTTGTTCCTCTTCAAAATCTGAATAATCAGATTCCTCATAATCCTGTTCTGTCATAATTTCAGGAGAAGGGTGTCTTTTCCTTTTAGAAGTTGTGGCCTGACTAGCTCTGCTAAGGGAGATAAGATCCTCCGCTATTTTAAGGATTTTCCAAAGACATGCATCTGGAGCATTTCTCCCCGGGCCTCCGCTGAAAACAGGCTCTGTGGAACCTAGTCGGACATTCCCGGTCAACAAATGTTAAATAAATAAATAAATTTAGGCTTGGGATGGTGAAGCAGGAGCAAGATGGTGGCTAGAGGTAGATTTTCTAGGAGTGGCCTGGCTTCTAGGCCTAAGAGTATACATCGGTCTGAGAGAAAAGGTAGTGAGATGAGAGGACATAGTTTTTTGCCTAGATTCAGTAGTGTGAGAGGCCTCCTCAGAAGCCAGTGCCTGCGTTGCAGCTCCGGACCCAACCAAGGCAGAGACAGCCAAAGGCTCGGAAGACGAAGAAGATTTCTGTGGCATTCCAGACTCCAAAAGGGTCTCGGTAGAGGCCTGCGTAGATATTGTATCGGGCATCAGGGGCTGCGAAAGCACATCGATGAATCCAAGAGAGCTGATGACCTGCTTAGCAGTAGAGTTGTTGGAAGGCTTAGCCTTGTCTGGTCTGTATCTATCTTTATCTCTATATTTTTTCAGAATGTCTACAGAAAGTTGGCTGACGGATGCCATTTCGGAATGTGAAGACAGAAGACAAAAATACCGGTCTACAATAAGAGCTCTACGGCGAATGGTTCTCGTGTTAAAGCGGGCACAGTACCGGCAACGGGATATGTCATGGTCTGGGGCTAAACAAGTGACGTAGTATGAATGGAAGTCTCAGTGTGGGATCTTCTTTCCACAGGCGAGACAATTGTCAACTTTTTCGGACATCGGTTAGTGCAAGAAAAAAGGATCCCCAACAGGGTACTTAGCTTTAGACGTTTTCAGCTTGTAATTCAAACTCTGGTAGCGACCGACCGGCCAGCACATTTCGGAACTGCTTCTCCCACAGAGCTCCATGGCAAGAAAGACTGATGCAATGGCTTTGGCTGCCTTGCTTTATAGCACTGACAACCTGATGTCAGTCTACAAGCAACAGCAGCTGATGCAGAAAAACACTGACTCTGGTATTCGGGGAGGCAGAGGGCTACCACAGCAGGTGATGACTGCAACAGTGAAACACGAAGAACATCTGTAGTCACATATATTAATAACTGGACTGGTGAGATAAATAATGTTAGGCAAAGAGCAAATAGAACATTTAGGAAAGATGTGTCTATGTCTGGAAAGATCACTCAACCCCTACAAAACAAGTCAATGCCCCTGACAACTTTGGAATTCTGGATACAAGTATTCTGCTATCTGAGGATTCAGAGCATTTAAGAAGGAAATAAAGAAAGGAAGACACCCCCAATAAATAACAAAATAGAAAAAGAAACTGATAAATGTCTGTAAAGTAAAGACAACACATACTAAAAAGGACGCCGTTCCGTAATGTAACACAGATTACAGGGAATTATAAAATTTTTCTAATCAGAAAAAACTTCAGTCTACAGAAAATGCAGCATTTTTTCCAAAGAGAAGGAAGAAAAATGAGGCTAGGGGCAGGTGAAAAAGAAGAAATCAAAACTGAATGTGGAAGGATTGAAGAACATTATGGTAACAAAAGAATATACGACAGCCATTGACAACATGGCTCAAGCTGTGGATGTACTAGGCCAGCTGGATGAGAATTAAATACTCAGAAATGTAATACGCAATGAAAACAGTGGGGTTAATGAGACTAATGGTGATGAAGATCACTCCTTTGTAACAACTGATACAGCAGGTATTACTGAATTAAAAGTTGACAATTCTTCAGATCTGGTCAAAAAAGATATTCTTGTAATTGCAGATTCAATTATTAGAAGAACGGATACTTACATCTGCAGAGAAGATAATGAACACTGAACAATGTTATGCTTACCAGCAGCAAAAAGAGAGAATGCAAGACAACCTTTAGAACGCTTTAACGCACGGAAGCACAGATCTGTTTTTTATTCATGTCAGTACAAATGATCTCATTCGCAAGGGCTCTCTGACTGTTAATATGAAACTTACAGCCCTCTTTGATAGCATACTTTGTACAAGTGTTAGGACGTACTTTTGACAAACATACAGAAAGGAGAGTCAGGTCACCATGAATGAAAATATTTTTGAGGTAAATACCTACATGAAAAAAAATTTCCAGTTTTAAAAAAATGGAAATGAGTGCAGCATCCGAGCCTAATTTTAGGCAAAAATGTTCAGACAGGATGGCATGCATCTGTCGAGATCAGGGAGAAAATTTTTGCGGCAGACATTTTGCAATATTTGACCAATACAAGGCAGGATTTTTGTCGGGTTGAAAATTTAACAGTTCACAGATAGCAACATTTGATGCATCTCTGATGTTTGTTAATGCTAGGAGCATTAATAATATATATGTTTTACTGGAACATTTGCTACATTCACAGAAAATTAATTTTGTTATCGTTTGTGAAACATGGTTAAAGAACAATGACTGGAAACAGGTTCTGTCAGGGTATAAATGTTTTTGCTGCAACAGGCATTCTAACAAAAAAATCAGGTGGAAGTGTTATGATGACCTAGAGGAATTCATAAATTATTTCTTACATGAAACACAGGAGGGAAGAATAATAGTGGCTGTGGACTTAAATTTACCATAAACAGACTGTAATAATACTGATTATACAACGACCCCCCCCCCCATTAATATTCAAAAATGTGCACGCTGATTGGTCAGCGTGCACGTTGTAAATTAGAGTTATAGTAATGGAAAAAGGTCCGGTCGCCCGGACTTTTTCCATTAGTATAACTCTTTTTTTACAGCAACAGAGAACGCAAGATCTCCGCTGCTTTTTACACACTGTCTCGCTATGTTAAACGAGCTTAACATTGCGAGACAGCTTTAAAAAATGTAACAGAGCTCTTCCCATCTCCGTTGCTTTTTTTAAAGCTGTCTCGCTAAGTTAAACTCCTTTAACATAGCGAGACAGTTTGTAAAAAGCAACGGAAGTCTTGCTTTCTCTGTTGCTTTTTTCAAAACTGTCTCTCTATGTTAAATGGGTTTAACACAGCGAGACAGCTTTAAAAAAAGCAACGGAGATTCTCTGTTGCTTTTTTTTAAAGCGGTCTCGCTATGTTAAACTCCTTAAACATAGCAAGGCAGTTTGTAAAAAGCAACAGAGATCTTGTTTTCTCCGTTGCTTTTGCCCACAGCTCTGATGTACTGTGTAAGCATACACATGTGCAATACATCAGAATTGCTGCAGAATACCAGACAGCTGCGGAAGGGCAGCAAGGAGGCATTATACAATGCCATTATTTAAGAAAAGTAATTATTTTTTTTCTTAAATAATGTCATTGTATAATAGCAATAACCCACTTCTGGGTGTGGGTAATGCTGGATTTACCCATGGTTGTCTTTATTTGGCCACTAGGGCTTCATCCTCGTGACCAAACCACACCAACTGTGGGTAAATCCAGCATTACCCACACCCAGGCGTGGCTTATTGCTATAGTCAACAATGAGTAAGAAATTATTCACAGCATATGTTCAGGAACAACAACTGCTTCAGATGGTAAAAAAAAACATACAAGGGAACAAAACATACTAGACATTGTTTGCGTTCCTAAAGAAATTACTGTTACTTCATGTCAAGTTTTACCACCACTGATGTGCAGTGATCCTGGGGTTATTAAAGGTTAATTTGTTGCTACACAAATCTAAACCAAATGCGCAGAGATTAATTACAGATTACATGGAAGCAAAACAGTCACTATGTAAAAAAAAACTGGAGTGATGCGTTCAGTGGAAAAACTGCAGAAAGAATGTGGAGAGCTTTGAAAGAGAAATTGTTTGAGTGCAAAAAATAAAAAAAGTTTAACATCAGGATCTAGGCATACAACATCAGAGAATACATCTCCTAAGAACAAGATTTGTGATTAAAGTGAGAGACAAAAAAATACAACAAATGGAAAACAGGTCAAACTACAACTTTTAAAACTGAAACAAACAAGCTGGACAAACAAATTAAGCACAGTGTGAGACAAGAGCTATATAATTTTTCTTCAAAATGTTCATAAGATATTGAGCATTTTAGGAAAACATTTTACAGATTCACAAGATGTGTAAGGAGCAAAGACATACAAATTGACAAACTGCATATATTCTAATTTTTTTTCTGAGACAACATATATTTACAAAATGTTATGCAAAACAGTTTGGCTCTACAGAGGGTGAGAAGTTGTCCTAGTGACATCCAGGTAGCCTCAGATACTGAAATCAAATGAGATTATATTGAAAATGAACTATGCAAACTGGATCCAAACAAAGTACATAAAGGAGATGGAATTAGAAATAATGATTTGAGAACACTTCAGCAAGAACTTACTGTACCATAACTTTTTCTGACATCGGCTGAGGCAAGAAAGAGTCCCCAACGGGGTACTTAGCTTTTGAAGTCTTCAAATAGCGAAATTACAGGAGCTGGCCGACCAGCACTTGCGAACTGCTTCTGCTTCAGGCACCACGCGGCAAGAAAGACTGAGGAACATGGCATCGGCTGACGCTTTTATACCCCAGGCGTTGTGACATCGGGGAAGGGGCGACGACAGCCGACGCCGGACCCAGACTTTGGAATCCGTCCGACCGAAGGGCTGCCTGAGGCAGGACAACCCATATGTGATGACTGCAGATGCATCCTTGAAGGACATCTTACTGTACCATTATAGCTATAATTTATCACGTCATATAAAATATGGAGAGATTCCTCAAGATTGGGGATTTGCACTTCTTTAACTTGCCTTTAAGGGAAAGGGAAGTAGGACACACCCAGAGTCATATAGACCCTTTACTTTCATGTTGTGGAGAAATAACGGAGAAGGTAATATTGGGTAAATTACTGACACAAATGGAAAGGTTGGGACTTGAAACCATATATCAGCATGCATACATTGAAAATAGATCTCTTACCACCTTTAACATGATGTTCTATAACAATGTAACATTTGAATAAAACATTGTGCTGTGATGCAATTTATATAGATTTAACTTCAGCATTCGACAGGGTCATACACAAAACACTGATCAATAAATGAGAACAACTAGGTATTGATATGCTCTTAAGATGGACAGCTGCTTGGCTTACGAACAGGACATCGCAAGAACATACAGCAGTTGGAAATGTGAAATCCTTGGTTACAGTCAGGGTGTCCCACAGGGCTCTGTCTTAGGCCCACACTTGTTTAGATTGTATTTTTCAGACCTATCTTTTTCATCTGAGATGTTCTACAGTCTGTATACAGATGACTTGAAACTGGGTAAACTGATTACATGTGTTACAGACAAAAGATATTTGGGCACCGGAGAATAATATGCTGATAAATTGATAAATGCATCAAAAACTAATCATACAAGATTTGGGATACATACATTGAAAGGTGAATATTTAACACAGCACACAGTGAAACAGTGGACTCATTTAAGGACCCGGGTATATGGATAGATCCAGCTCTGAACTGTTCTAATCATATCAACCAATTAGTTAATGACAGTTAGAGAACTATATATAAATAGATGTATAAAGTCTAAGAAATAAGAAATGAAGTCACTGTTAATTACATTAGACCTAACTTTAGTGCAGAATAAGAAGTTATGTACCTACCATAACGTTCCATGTTAGTTGTCTTCTCGCCTTCTTTCTTGCTAGATGGGTTCTGAGCCGATCCTCGGCTCCGACTCGGCCTATATCAAAGCTCGAGAGCTATTTACCGGCTCACGGCCCTCCCTATATCCCACAATGCTAGGCGTCCAATACCCAGATCTCATTTGGTAGAGCTAACACCATGGAGACACCTGTCCCAACGATAAGGATTACCTACAGTGGTAACAGAGGGGGACATAACCTAGGAATAGTCCAATAGAGGAATACGGCCTCAGAAGGATTCTTCTCAGTCTGTCCAGGATAGGGGGATGGCGGTTGGGATGCAAGAAAGAAGGCGAGAAGAAGACAACTAACATGGAACGTTATGGTAGGCACATAACTTCTTAATGTTAAGTTGTCAATCTCGCCTTCATTCTTGCTGGATGGGACAGCGTCCCTAGCACCTTAGTACTGGGTGGCTCATCAGAACAGACTCTTGAGCACAGTGGAACCAAACTCAGCCCTATTCCTGGAGGCCATATCCAACTTGTAATGAGAAATAAAGGTATGAGGAGTGGCCCACATGGCTGCAGCACAAATAGATTCCATTGGGAGCTTTGCTTGAAAAGCTACCGACGTGGTTAATGCTCTGGTGGAATGAGCTTTTGGTTTTATGGGGAGTTCTTTGTGTCTTAATTGGTAAATGAAGGATATGATTGAAGCCAGCCATCTGGATAAAGATACTTTAGAAACTGGCAAGCCCTGCTTGCCCTCAGCATAAGACAGGAAGAGTTGGTCTGACTTCCTAATTTGCTTTGTCCTATCCAAATAAAAACGTTATTGCCTGTGAACATCCAAAAAGTGCAGCTTTTGTTCAGCTCTGTTTGAATAGTTAGGAAAAAAGACAGGAAGCTCAATAGCCTGATTCAGGTTTGTCTCAGAAGGAACCTTGGGTAAAAAGGAAGGGTTAGTTCTAAGTGAGACTCTATCCTTCTGAAAAACAAGACAGGGAGGATGAATGCAGAGGGCTTGAAGTTCAGACACTCTTCTAGCTGAGGTGATAGCTACTAAGAAGAGAGTCTTTCCAGGAGAGTAACTTTAAAGAACAGGAGGCTGCAGGTTCAAAGGGAGGTAGAATCAGAGAGGAGAATATAAGGTTCAGATCCCACGGAGACGGGGAATCTCTAATTGGAGGCCTGAGTAATACAGTTCCTTTGAGAAAGGCTTTACAAAGTTTATGGGACATGATGCTGGTCTCTGACAGTCCAGCATGAAAATTAGCGATGGCAGCCAATTGGACTCTAATGGTGGCAGAAGAGGAGCCTCCTGAAAGAGCTCTGCCAAAAAATCCAGAACAGTGTGGACAGGGGCTGTAAAAGGATCTATATTCCTGGTCTCTGCCCAACAGGAGAAACGTTTCCACTTACTAGCATAGGTTTTTCTGGTAGTAGATTTATGTGAAGAAAGGATGATTTCACGTACTGGCTGAGAAATCTGTGGAAACCTGGCTAAAGTTGGAAGTGGAGCAACCAAGCTGTGAGGTTGAGAGACTGAAGGGATTGGTGCAGCCCGCCCGACTGATGGACCAACAGGTCCGGCACTGGGTCCAGACTCCAGGGCTGCTCCAACAGATGACGACGCAGGAACGGGAACCAAATTTGTCGAGGTCAGTAAGGGGCAATGAGGATCATCCTGGAACCCAAAGCGGTCGCTTTCTGAATCAATTTGGAAATTAAGGGAAATGGAGGGAATGCATACAGAAGACCCCGGGGCCAATCGTGGACTAGAGCGTCTCTGGGGGAATGGCCGGGGATGGGGAATAGAGTGAAGAAGTCTTCGCACTTGCTGTTGAGAGGGGTTGCGAAAAGGTCGCATCAAGGTTGACCCCATCTGCGTAAAATCTTGTCCGCTACTGACTGATTGAGAGACCACTCGTAAGGCATGAGAATGGCTCTGCTCAGCCTGTCTGCTATGACGTTGGACTTCCCGGGGATGTGCGTTGTTATCAGAAACCGTTGGGAAGAGATCACCCACTGCCAGAGTCTGAGTGCTTCTCGACATAAGGGGTAGGATCTGGTTCCGCCCTGCTTGTTGATGTATCACACTACAGACATATTTTCTGTTTGAATTGCAATAGTCCCGATAGGTAGAGAGTCCTGAAGAGCTTGCAACGCTAAAAGTACCGCTCTCATCTCCAAGACGTTTATATGCAGGTGGTATTCTAGGGGTTGCCAAGTGCCCTGGACAGTCTTGCCCTGAAAATGCCCCCACCCAATCAGGGAGGCATCCGTGGTCACCGTGGCAACAGGAGAAGGAAGAACAAACGGTCTGCCCTGGAGAACTGTAGGGGAGACCATCCACCAAACCAGATGGTCTTTGCATGTTTGAGTGATCGTTATTCTGTGGGACATTGGGAGCTGTTGAAAGGACCATTGGGTAAAAAGCATCCACTGAAGGATCCGCATGTGGAAATGAGCCAGGGGGACTAGAATGATCGCTGTCGCCATAAGACCCAATGTTTTTAGTACAAATCTGGCCTGAATCGTCTTGCACTTTAGTAGTACTTGCACATGTCGGCGAATGTCTGATACTCTGTCTGGAGGAAGTTTTGCAGACAGATCTTTTGCGTTTATTTCTGCGCCTATAAATGTTATAGATTGACAAGGCGACAATGCAGACTTTTCAAAATTTATTGATATACCTAGCTTGGAGCAAGTCTGAATGGTATGGTCCCTGGCTCACAGAAGTTGATGCCTGGCGGAAGCTGTAAGGAGCCAGTCGTCGTGATATGGAAACACCTGGAATCCCCGTCATCTCAGGTGAGCCGTAGCCACTGCCATGCATTTGGTGAACACCCTGGGGGCTGTGGTGAGACCAAAGGGCAGGGCTCTGAATTGATAGTGACTGGCTCCCAGCCGGAAGCGGAGAAACCTTCTGGAGTGCCTGTTCATTTTGATACGGTAGTACGCATCCTGTAGGTCTATAGAGCACATCTAATTGTCCTGACCCAAAAAGGGTAGAATGGACTGAAGCGTGACCATCCAGAACTTTGTTCTTTGGATGGACTTGTTCAGTCTACTGAGATCCAGAATGGGTCTCCAGTCCCCTGTCTTTTTCAGTACCAAAAAGAACTTGGAGTAAATTCCGGATCCTTGCTGGTCTGCTGGTACTGGCTGGATGGCCCTCTTTTTTAGCAGTTTTGAAATTTCCAGTACTGCTTGATCCCTTAGCGCGGGTGGGACATCTGGAATGGATCTGTTTCTTTGTACAGGGGTGTGGATGAAAGGAATTTTGTAACCCTCGGATATGATAGACTGCACCCATTTGTCTTGTGTGAGGAGTTGCCAGGCTTCTGGGTACAGTGACAATCTTCCCCTGACTTCCTCCGAAGGTGGACAGTTGGGCAACCCCTCAGGGGTGCTGGAAGGGTTTGTCAGAGAAAGATTCCCTGCTACCTTGATTCTGCGGACCCCCTCTGCTCCTCGGGCGGCGTCTATTACTGTTCTCTCCTCTGCCCCTGGAGGGAAACTCGCCACGTGCATCAGACATGACTCCCTGGGGTTTGCAAAACCACATTTTTCCACCCTTCTGACCTTTCGGGTATGGTCTAGATAGGGTAGAAAAACTGACTCCCATGGCAGAGAGAGTCTTGCCTTCCTGCTCGCACCTGGTAAGTGTATCCTTCACCTGTGGTCCGAACAATGCTAAACCATCAAAGGGGGTGTTGGAGAAGGAAGCCTTAAAGGGGTCAGCAAAGTTGCACAACCGCATCCAGGCATGTTGTCTCAAGGCTACACCTGTGCCTGCGGCCCTACTCACCCCATCGGCTGCATAAGAAATGAGCCGCATGGAGGAGTCAACTATAGAGTTAAGGGTTGCCAGCTGGGAGTTAATCTTTTCCTGAGACCCCGCAGCAGATGGAAACTGAAGGGTATCACCCAATTCCTTAAGGATATCCATTTGAAGGCGGGTGAAATGGCACAGGTAGTTCAGCGACTGCATGGAAAAGGTCGCTGAAGAAAACATCCGCTTCCCGTACCTGTCCACTGTCCTAGATTCTTTATTAGGTGGATGGACACGGACAGAAGGATCAGCCAACTCCTTCTTAGTGGATGCTGCAACCACCATGGCATCAACCGGGACACCCTTCATAAGAAACTCTTTGTCGGATGGGGCTGTAATAAACTTTGTGGGCCTACAGGGAGTTGGTTCCACTGTGTCCGGGGCCATCCACGCCTTCCGAGCCACCACTTCCATGAGTGGGTCGAAAGGCGAAGACACCCAGGAGGTGGAGGGGTGAGAACCAAATGCGTCCAGGTACACCGACTCGTCCTCGGAGGGGTTAAGGGCAGTCCAGTTCCCCCTCTGCCTAAGGATCTCAAGGATGTCTGAAAAGGAGACATCCTCAGAGGGGGACCTTGGGGACCCTTCCAAATCCTCCAAATCGGTGTCTGAGGGGACTGACTTGGGGGAGTCAACATGTTTCCTCTTACATTTTCTCTTCCGAAGGGGCTCTTCTGAATGATCAGGGGAGGCCTCGGAAGAGGAAGACACACCCAATGGGGCTACCTGGAGCGTCTGTTCTCCACGCTTGGGGTCAGGAGGGTGAACAGAGACCGACATAGGCACCATGGGGGGAGGAGCCGAAGAAGCCGATCGTGGGTCTGACCCAGGAGTCAGTACGCTCCTCATGACCTCGAAGGCGCCCTTATCGGGCAGAGAGGAAGGTCCCCATTCCGAAGAGATGAGAACTCCCCCTGGCACTGAGAGTGACGGCTCCGAGGCCGGTGTCTGAGCCGAGCTCACCTGCGCCAAGGCACCGAGAGGGAGAATGGGGTCAGACAAGGGTCCGATGCCACTCGCCCCCTCGGAGCCGACGAGGGAGTCTCAGCGCCTGGATCCCTCCACGGACGGAACCAATTAAGAGATCGGAGCCGATGAAGGAGCCGAAATGTGTGGTATCGGCTCTGACGTACCGACGATTTGACCCCCAACGAGCTCTGGCTCCGAACATAATGGAAGAGCCGGAGGAGGAATTGTTGAAGATGCAGGGATAGCCACAGTCTGTTGAGAAGGGCTAGTCAACATTTGGGCAAGTGCCTGCGACTTAAGGAGTCTACTGACCACCCTCTCGAGGTCGTGATCAGAAAGCCTGGAAGACCGAGAGGAATGTGACCTATGGCTCCGCTCCGACTGTAGTAACGGAGATCTTGGAGCCGAACTAACAGACTCCAAAGAGGGAGATCTCGAGTGTTTTCGGCTCAGAGAAGGCTCCAACACTACAACAGGAGCCGACTGAGATCTCAAAGTGTTGATTCCAGCCAGAACCGATGAGGAGGCAGTAGCTCCGCTTGGGCGACGGCTCAGAACAGGGAGCCGACGGTTTGGCAGGCTTGGAGGGTTTACCCGACGAAGGCTTAGTCGGGGACCCTTCAGGCTTAAGTAAGTCCCTCAAAATAAGTTTGTTCCTATGCTCCTGCAGGACTCTCGGACTGAAGGCATGACAGACCGAACAAGAGTCCTGCAGGTGTAGGGGGCCCAAACAATGCACACAAGAAGTGTGACCGTCTGTCAGAGACATCCTCTGACAGCACGAGTCACACTTCTTGAAACCTGAGACCTTAGTATCCTTAGACATAATGACACTATAACAGGGTAAACTAGTGCCTAACACACAACACACATGCACTAGAACTAACACTACAATAATATAGTAGTAATAAGAGTAATAATACTGCTATAACAATATACAGTTAACAAGACTAGTAGAAATATAAATATATATAAGAAAAAACTAACTCTACCCTAAAGTGGGGGGGGGGCGGACTCTGAAAACTACTAGCAAAGAGAATTTCTAAATGGGATTTCTCAAGGGATCAGAAAGGGGAGACTAAGAGAAATACATTGAACAAGAAATAGCTATTTATATATAAATAAACTTAGTAAAAAAGTTTTATACGACCTGGAGCCAGTAAAAATGCAACCTCGTAGCTGAAACGGCAAACGAGACCTAGGTATTGGACGCCTAGCATTGTGGGATACAGGGAGGGCCTCGAGCCGGTAAATAGCTCTCGAGCTTTGGTATAGGCCGAGTCGGAGCCGAGGATCGGCTCCGAACCCATCCAGCAAGAATGAAGGCGAGATTGACAACTTAACATTAAAAATATGAAAACCTTATAGGAAAACAAGCATTAGTAAACTGGAAAGAGTACAGCGGAAATAAACCAAAGGCATCCATGGATGTGAAAAATTAAGTTATGAAAACCTCGAGAAAAAAAGTACAGTTTTCTACCTACCATAAATGTAGATGTCCGATAGGTATGCATCTGCAGTCATAACATATGGGTTGTCCTGCGTCAGGCAGCCCTTCGGTCGGCCGGATTCCAAAGTCTGGGTCTGGCCTCGGCTGATGTCGCACTTTCCCCGACGTCAGAGCGTCTGGGGCATAAAAGCATCAGCCAACGCCATTTTCCTCAGTGTTTCTTGCCCCAGATGCCAGGTGCCCTCTAGGAAGGCCAAATTTGGAGGAATGCAATAAATTCCAAAACATTTTCCAAAATATATACATTTATATACAAACAAATACACCATAATAGATCCCCCAGCTAGCTAATGGAGGGGTAAGTACCCTAGGAATACCACAGAGGGGAAGGCGGAAGGGTAAACCTGACTGCAGATGCATACCTATCGGACATCTACATTTATGGTAGGTACAAAACTGCACTATGTCCTTCAAGGATGCATCTGCAGTCATAACATATGGGTAGAATACCATAGCCAATCTGGGGGTGGAGGTACTAAGAAAAGGATGGTGTAGTTAAGATACCCTGCAGGACTGGGAACTGGAGTATAAAGGTAAATTGTAATGTTTGGCAAATGTATGCACGGAGCTCCATGTAGCAGCTTCCAAAATGTCCTTGGTAGCCACCCCTCTTAGGAAGGCTGTAGTGGTGGCTGTGGCCCTCGTGGAATGAGGCCTAATGTTTGCAGGAACCGTCTTTCCATGAAAGGAGTAACAAAATCGAATGCAATTTCCTATCCACTTTGAAATTGTCTGTTTGGAAATTGCTTTTCCTTGTACCCCAGCAGCATATGCTACAAGGAGTTGGTCAGTCTTTCTGTAACTTTTAGTTCTGTCCAAGTAGTAGCGTAGTTGTCTGTGTATATCCAGAGTGTGTAGAAGTTTTTCCCCTTTATTTTGTGGATTTGGGAAAAATGTAGGCAGGTGAATAGCTTGGTTCAAGGACACCCTAGATACTACCCCTTTGGCATAAAAGTAGGATTGGTTCTTAATGAAACTCTGTCCTGATGGAAGATAAGAAATGGCTGTACTGCCATTAAAGCTTGTAACTCAGATACTCTTCTTGCTGAAGTTATGGCCAGAAGGAATGCAGTTTTCCAAGACAGAAACTGTAGATCCGCCGATGCTGCTGGTTCAAAGGGAGGAAGTGTTAGTTTCTCCAGCACAAAGTTGAGATCCCAAGTAGGTAAAGGGGGTTTCCTTGGAGGATTGATGTTTTTGATTCCTCTCAGAAATTGCCTGAGGAGAGGATGTGAGAAGATAGATGGATCAACATTGTATTCTGCTGAAATTGCTGAGGCATGAATCTTAATGGAAGAATAGGACAGGCCATTGTGGAACAATTCTGCTAAGTATTCCAGAATATGCGTCATGCTTGCCACTGTCACATCTAAGCCTTTTGTTGTGTTCCAAATGAGAAATCTTTTCCATTTTGCTGAGTATGTCTTCCTTGTGGAAGGTCGTGAGCTTCCATAATAATGTCCTTTACTCTCTGTGATAAGTTATTTTGAGGGGGGTTTATGGAATTTTCCAGGCAGTTAGCTGCAATGTTTTCAAGTTGGGATGCATGATCTTGAAATTGTTCTGCGTCAGAAGAAGTGGCCATAGGGGGAGAGGCCACGGTTTCGTCTGTGACATGCTCCTCAATAGTGGGTACCAGTGCTGTCTTGGCCAGTCTGGAGCTATCAGAATCACTCTTGGCTGTTCTGCCCTGATCTTCAGTAAAACCTTGGACATTAATGGGAGAGGTGGGAAGGCATAGACCTTTAGAGCTTTCCAGCTGAAAGAGAGAGAGTCCACCCTCCAAGCTTGTGGGTGGTATGTCCTTGAGCAGAATGTTTTCAGTTGATGATTGTGGGGCGAGGCGAACAGATCTATCTCCGGCTTTCCCCATGTTTGTGTTATGAGTAGAAAGATGTCTGGGTGCAGCATCCATTCGTGTGCATCCATGGTAGTTCTGCTTAAGCTGTCTGCCAGTGCATTTTCTTTCCCTGGCACGAACTGGGACTGAAGTTGGATATTGAGTTTCAAGCATAGTTCCCACAGATTCATGGCCAGCCTGCATAGAGGGTAGGAATGCGTGCCTCCTTGCTTGTTTATGTACCACATGACTGTGGTGTTGTCTGTCCTTATTAGCAGGTGGCCTTGGTGGAGGAAAGGTTTGAAGGCCTCGATTGCGTGCATCACTGCCAGCATTTCCTTTTGGCTTATGTGCATGCGCAGCTGTCCTTGAGACCATAGGCCTTGGATACATTTGCCCTTCATGTGTGCTCCCCATCCTCGGTCTGAAGCGTCCGTGGTGATGGTTTGTTTTTGGTTTGTTGAAGGGCAACCCTCTGTTGGACTGGCAGTCATGAGCCCACCACAGGAATTCCTTTTGAAGGCAAGGAATGATTGGTATCAAAGTTTCCAAACTGTGACTGTGCTGAGACCATACACTCCTTAGGTACCATTGTAATTTTCTCATATGCAGCCTGGCTTGTGGAATCAGAATTATGCAGGATGCCATGTAACCCAGGGCCTGCAGGATTTTCCTTGCAGTTAACTGAGTTTGTCTTGTCAGATTCATGAAGTAATCCGGAAGTTGTTTTTGTTTTTCTTCTGTGAGAAAGGCCATTTGGGTGGTTGTGTCTAGATCTGCACCCAAAAGGTTATCCTTTGGGATGGAACAAGTCTTGATTTTTGGATGTTGACTGTGTATCCCAAGGCCTGTAGTAGTTGGATGGCATAGGCCAAGTCCTTTATCAAATTTTTCTTGTTGTCCGCTTGTATAAGGCAGTCGTCCAGATATGGGTAGATTTGAATCCCCTGAAGTCTGCATTGTGCAATTACTGATGCCAGGCATTTTGTGAATACTCTGGGTGCAGTAGATAAGCCAAAGGGCAATGCTGAGAATTGATAATGCTCTGATCCTGCAAGAAATCTGAGGTGTCTTCTGCAACTTTGTCGAATAGGGGCATGCAGGTATGCCTCCTTAAGATCTAGAGTCACCAGCCAAGACTCCTTGCCCAGCATGGGAAGAAGTTGCTGTAGGGTCAGCATCTTGAATTTTGGTACAATGAGGTAAGTATTCAGTGCGGACAGGTCGAGAATAGGCCTCCATTGATTTTCTTTTCTTGGAACAAGGAATAATCTGGAGTAAAATCCTTGGCCTTGTTCTGAAAGAGGTACCTTTTCTATGGCTTTCATTTGAATTAAGTTGTTGATCTGCTTTAAAGCCTCTGCCCTCTGATTTGGTGGCAGGTTTGGCATACCGTTTTTTTCTTGGCAAAGTGTGGAAGTGGAACCTGTATCCTTTGTGTATTATTTGCAGTGTCCATGTGTCCCTTGTAATATAATGCCAGTTTTTTGAGAATAAAGAAAGCTTTCCGCCCAAGGGTGCTTCCAATTGAGCCCTGGTAGGCGGAATCAAAGAAAAGTCATTGAGTCTGTCCTGGTGTAGTAGTTGTTGTTGCTGTTGCTGCACTACCTCTCTGGATGGTAGGCTGCCACTGACGGCCTCTGTAGGAGCCTCTAGCTTGCCCTCTACCTCTGGGACACCTGTTCCTGCCTCTCTGGGCTCTGTCCGAGTCTGGAAAGGACCAATTCTTAGTAGGCCAGTTTCTGCTGAATCTCGGTGGTTGTACTTGCAGAAAATCCTTAACTGTTTGCACAGATTTTGCCTTTTCTTCAAACTTCTTTAAGACCTCCTGAGCAGAGGAGCCAAATAATTTTTGTTTTTCCATTGGAGCATCCAGGAGTTTAGCTTTAACATGGTCTGGCAAAGATTGTTCCTTCAGCCAGGCATGCCTACGAATAACTGCCCCAGTCATAGCTGACCTACATGAAGCTTCCAGTGCATCATAACCACACTGCAAAAAATGATTACTAACCTGCTGTGAGTTATGTACCAGATCCTGAAGGGATTCTGGTCAAGGGTTCAGAAGAAGAAAGCTTCTTATTCAGTTCATCTAAGAAATACTCTTGGTACTGTATCATATGAAATTGACAATTTAATGCCCTCACGGAAAGAATTGCAGAAGTATATACCTTCTTCCCTGTTATATCATGGTAAATAAGGAAACCACACGGTTTATAGAGTTGTAAGGCCTTTCTTTATTAAGAGCCTCCAGGTGCGCACCCATGCTTCTTCACACAACTTCTGCAAGTCATCTAACCACCAGAACCAACAAGTTACCAGAGAATACAGAACCAACAGTACATGCTGAATTCCCACAGCCCCTACAGTACAACAACCACATTACCAGCCCGAATACTACATTCCTCCCCTTTTAAGCTAAGACATACTGTCTTACATAAGCCAAACTAGGGAACAAGTTCCATAATGCATTTAATCACTTACTTGTACATAACAAGCTAGTTATTAACTGGTTACCATACCATCTACTATTTTTTTAAAGGCTGGTAATCTATACATGCACTTTTGTTAACACTGATAGTCCTTCAAGTAACTAGGTTTAACCAGCACACGCTTAGAACGGCGCAGTGGTACCACCTTAGGTGACTCCGGTGTCACTTTTACCACTTCAGGTATCGGTGTGTCCTTCCCTGGCACGGTTGGATCCTCAGAAACCTCTCCTTCCACGTTCTGGCGGTCTCCCTCAATTTGCGATCCTCCTGCCACTGCGAGCCCTGGTTCCGAACTTAACGGTAGTTCCGAGGCCAGCAGTTCCATGGCATCCTTCTTCTGTTCGCTCCGTAGAATTTGGTCTACATGTCTCCTCACTACGAAATCTCCATTCAACCTCACCTGGTACGATAATGGACCTGTACTCTTGACAATGAACCCTGGAATCCACTTAGGTCCATAACTGAAATTTCGCGTCATCACTGCATCTCCCTCCAGAAAACTTCTCTCTCTCCGTCGTCTATCATGACATTCTTTTTGCCTCCACTGGGTCCCCTCCACCTTAGCTCGGACATTTGGATACACTAGATCCAACGTGGATCTCAATCTCCGTCCTTGCAACATCTCGGCAGGTGACAAACCCGTGGTAGATTGTGGTGTAATACGGTAGTTGAATAACACCCTTGATACTTTTGCTGCCATACTTCTTTCTCCAGACTTTTTCATCATTGCTTTAAAAGTCTGAACAGCTCTTTCAGCACAACCATTTGTAGCTGCATGGTAAGGCGCTGAAGTAATGTGTACGATGCCATTTTTTCTCAGAAAACCCTTGAACTCTTCACTCGTGAAAAGTACAGTTTTGTACCTACCATAAATGTAGATGTTCGAGGATCCACATTGCTGCAGTCCTAACTATTGGGTAGTCCGCTGTCCAGTCGGCCCGAATACCAAAGTATATGGCTGACGTCGGTCAGGGCGCATTAGACTGACGTCAGTACGTCAGGGTACTAATGCGCATGACCGACGTCATATCCTCAGTCTTTTCTTGCCCCAGATGTCAGAAGACCCTAAAAAGACAAGGCCCAATATACCTGCACCAAAAATATGTACAATATATACAAAATTATCAACATATAACCTCACCTACACAACCACCCCTAAACACAGAGGGAAGGAGGGAGGTAAATTGGACTGCAGCAATGTGGATCCTCGAACATCTACATTTATGGTAGGTACAAAACTGTACTATGTTCTTCATTCCACATTGCTGCAGTCCTAACTATTGGGTAGAATCCCAAAGCAGAGGTAAGGGAGGCTGGCAAATCATAAAGAAGCAGGAGCTGACAACATGCCTTGCAAAATAGCTGTGGCAAAACCAGCCCTAGACTTAGAGTAGAGAGGAAGGTGATAATGCTTAGAGAAAGTATGCACTGAACTCCAAGTAGCTGCCTCCAAAATATCCTTAGTTGCCACCCCCTTAGAAATGCTGTTGAAGTGGCAGTAGCCCTAGTGGAATGAGGCCTAATCCCAGCTGGAATCTCCTTGCCATGATGGGAATAACAAAATGCAATGCAAAACCCAATCCACCTAGAAATAGTTTGTTTTGACACAGGCTTTCCCTGCGAACTCAAAGCAAAAGAAACAAACAACTGCTGAGACTGCCTAAAATCCTTAGTCCTGCTTAAATAATAACGCAATTGCCTGTGTACATCTAAAGTGTGCAAAATCTTTTCCCCTTTATTTTGGGGGTCTGCATAAAAAGTAGGCAAATGAATAGTTTGGTTTAAAGCCACACTAGAAACCACCTTAGGCATAAAGGAAGGATTAGTACGTAATGATACCCTATCCTTATGGAAAATCAAAAAGGGCTCTACTGCCATAAGGGCCTGCAACTCAGACACCCTTCTTGCAGAAGTAATAGCCAACAGAAAAGCAGTCTTCCATGACAAGTATTTCAATTCAGCAGTAGCCGCAGGCTCAAAAGGTTGTAGAGTAAGTTTTTCCAACACAAAATTGAGATCCCAAGCAGGAGTAGGAGCTCTACGGGGGTCTTATATTCTTTGCCCCTCTAAGAAACTGCTTGAACAAAGGATGCGAAAACAATGGTGGGTCACAATCATAGTGAGCTGAAATTGCTGCAGCATGAATCTTAATGGAAGAGAAGGACAAACCTTTGTCCAATAACTCAGTAAGATATTGAAGAGCCACACTCAAATTAGGCTCAGAAATCTCCAAATTCTTTGCTGTACTCCAAAATAAAAATCTCTTCCATTTTTCTGCGTACACTTTCCTTGTACTAGGTCTTCTAGCTTCCATAATCACATTTAAAACTTGTTGAGGAAGTTGAGACCTGCTGTGTTTCAACACAGAATATGCCAGGCTGTTAGATGAAGAGAGTGAAGCTTGACATTGAGCAGATGACCGTCCTTCTGAGATAACAGATGTGGAATCAAAGGTAAAGGCCATGGAGGCTTCCTTACCAGACTCCTTAGTAGTGGGTACCAGTGTTGCCGAGGCCAATCTGGAGCTATTAAAATCATCCTTGGCTTGTCTTGTCTGACCTTTAAGAGCACCTTTGGAAGAAGAGGCAGAGGTGGAAAGGCATACACATGAAGATTTTTCCAACTGAAAGAAAGAGCATCCACTTTCCAAGCTGTGAGATGAAACCCCTTTGTGCAAAACTTTGGCAGCTGGTGGTTTAGTGGAGAAGCGAACAGATCTATGTCTGGAGTTCCCCATGACACTGTCAATTTCTGAAATACATGAAGATCCAGTTTCCACTCGTGGGGATCCATGATTTGTCTGCTTAACACATCTGCTAAGGAGTTCTGTGCTCCGGCAGAAACCTTGCCTGAAGAGTTAGTTGCAAGCTGAGCGCAGTCTCCCATAAAATCATTGCTTGCCTGCATAGAGGATAAGAATGTGTTCCCCTTGTTTGTTGATGTACCACATGACAGTTGTGTTGTCTGTTAGAATCAACACCTGCCCTGGAAGAAGTAACTCCTTGAAAGCCATTAATGCAAACTGGACTGCTAACATCTCCTTCATGTTGATATGTAGATGCTGTAGTCTGGCAGGCCACTTGTCTTGTATCCACTTTCCATTTAGATGAGCTCCCAAGCAATGTCCGAGGCATCTGTCGTTAAAATCTGACTCGCCTCTGGCCGGGTCACAGAGAGTCCCTTGTTTAGGTGACATTCCTGAGCCCACCACAAAAATTCTTTTGAAGGCAAGGTATTATTTGAATGACAGTGTCCAAATCCTGGCAGTGCTGTGTCCATACATTTTGAGATACCATTGCAGCTTCCTCATATGCAGTTTGGCATTGGGAAGCACCAGAATACAAGATGCCATGAACCCTAATGCTTGAAGGACTGTCCTTGCAGTCAGCACGGACTGATGAGATAGTTGATGGAAGTAAAGGGATAGACTCTTTTGTTTGTCCGGGGTTAAAAAGGCCATCTGGGCTGCTGTATTCAGTCTCACACCCAGAAAGCACATGTCTTGAGAGGGTACTAGACTGGACTTTATTTCGTTCACAGAATACCCTAGGCATCTTAGCACTGCTATAACATATTCCAGATGCTGTAGAAGGTCTTCCTTTTCTTGAGCCAGAATCAGGCAGTCGTCCAAGTAAGGATAGATTTGAATTCCTTGTAGCCTGAAGTAAGCTATCACTGCAGCCAGAACCTTTGTGAATACTCTGGGGGCAGTAGCTAAGCCAAAGGGCAATGCACAGAACTGATAATGAGAATTTCCAGCTCGAAACGCAGATACTTCCTGCAACTTAGTCTTATAGGCACATGAAGGTAAGCTTCCTTGAGATCTAAAGTTACCATCCAGTGATCTTTGCCCAGCAGAGGTAAAAGCTGTTGTAACGTCAACATCTTGAACTTGGGAATGTCCAGATAAGTGTTGAGGATAGATAAATCCAAAATTGGTCTCCACGTGTTCCCCTTCTTTGGTACTAGGAACAGGCGAGAATAAAATCCTAGGCCCCTTTCTGATACAGGGACTGGCTGAATGGCCCCTATTTGGAGTAACAGAGAAATTTGCTTGTGAGTCTCTTTCCTTTGTGGAGGAGGAACGTCTGGCATGCCTTTGAAAGGGGGCAATGTATGGAAATAAAACCTGTAACCGTGGTGAATGATATCCAACACCCATCTGTCTTGAGTAATTAAATCCCAATTTTCTTTGAAAAGAGACAGTCTTCCTCCCAAAGGAGCTGCCAGGCGAGAATCTACTGGCAGCTGAAAAGGCAGGTCATTGGGTCTGTTTACGAAAGGACTGACCCTGCCCTCACCAGAAGTCTGAGCAGGTGAACTCCTGTTCTAGGCCTAAAAGAACCTTGAGCTCTGCCCCTACCACGTCTAGACCTACCCCTAGACTGGGAATCATAAGCAGGATATGTCCATCCCTTAGTAGGCCAATTTCTACTAAACTTGGTGGCTGCACCTGCAAAAATCTTTAACAGTTTGCATAGACTTAGCTTTGTCCTCCATTTTCTTTAAAACTGCTTCCACAGGCGAACCAAACAACACATCAGACTGTAAAGGAGCATCCAAAATCCTTGTCTTAACATGTTCAGCTAAATTCTGATCCCTCAACCAGGCATGCCTGCGAAGAACAGAACTAGTGGCAGCCACCCTCGAGGAGGCCTGTACAGCATCAAAACCACATTGCAAAGAATGCTTACCCACTTGTTCAGACACATGAACTAAATCCAGCAACTCTTTACACTCAATACCTTCCGCCAAAGCATCCACCTTAGATTTCAGTTGTGAAAGGAGATAATTTTGATATTTTAGCATGTGAAACTGACAATTCAACGCCCTCATGGCTAAAGTGGAAGAAGTATACACTTTCTTTCCCCATCTATCCAAAGCCCTTGCCTCTTTATCAGTGGGAACAGGGTTTTTAACAACAGAGGCCTTAACACCTTTAGGTCCCTGAGAAACAATTTCCGGGTCTGCCCTAGGACTCTTAAAAAGATACTTATGAGCTTCAGGCACCCTATAGTACCTATCAGGCAGGAGGCAAAGAATCAGGGTTCAGGGAAGCCTCTGCAAAAACATCTTCCACCACATTCAACACAGGAGGTATAGCTAAGGGCCTATGCTGGGGTAAAAACAAGAATTCCCTAAGCCTTTTCCTGGAATCAGAGTAATCTTGGCCTTCCCATTTAAAGTGCTCCCTCATGGAATGCAGAGTCTCTGAAAATGAGAAATCCTCAGGAGGAGAAGCTGTAGGAGTGGAATCATCCACATCAGAATCAGAATAAGGAGGATACTCCTGCAAGTCTTCCGCAGAAGACTCAGAAGCCTCTGAACACTGTTCAAAACTCTCAAACGCAGGTTCCACCCTAGGCCTCTTATCAGGAGGGGGCATAGAACCTCTAATCATAGTAATCAAATCTTCTGCCATTTTAAGCATATGTTTCTTAGGCACAGAACCTGAAGTGCTAGGAGAAGCCCCCACTGAAGCTAAACTTGGCCTACCTCTCAAAGAAGTTTTGGAAACGGAAGGAGAGGCTCTAACTACCTTGGGAAGAGAGGGAAGAACAGTTACCTGAGAAGCCCCCTCAGCCTGGCCTACCTCCTGAGAAGGCACATCCTGTAACAGTAAAGTCTCTGCCTGAGACTCCAAAGAAACTCCTGGCAAAACCTCTGGCTCCACTGAGCCGTCTAATGAACCGACGTCTGGGACTGCCGGTTCATCAACCCTAGGCTTCGCTGTTTTATCCTTGCGCTTTTTGGATGAAGCGGGCGTCGGAGCATCCGACGGCATTTTATAATTACAACGCTTCCCAAACACTAACCTGGCACAGTCTAACCTTCTCTTAATAGTGCGTTTGTTAAATCTAGCACAAGAGCGGCATCCAACAACGTCGTGCTCAGGCCCTAAACAAGGTATACACAAGGTATGGTAATCCCTATGAGGTATCTGTTTCCCACAAGAAATACAGTTATTCACTTTTTCTGACATCCGCTTAACTACTGAGGCAAGAAAAAACCAAAATGTTCCCCAACGGGGTACTTAGCCAACTTTGATTCGGCCTGAAACTCCGACTTCAGAAAATTTCAGAACGCCAACCTGCACTCGCAAAATTGCTTCTGCATCGGACCATGTGGCAAAAAAGACTGAGGATATGTCGTCGGTCATGCGCATTAGTACCCTGACGTACTGACGTCAGTCTAATGCGCCCTGACCGACGTCAGCCATATACTTTGGTATTCGGGCCGACTGGACAGCGGACTACCCAATAGTTAGGACTGCAGCAATGTGGAATGAAGAACATCATGAAGCATTATCGGATACAATAGTCTCAGGCAGTCCTTGACTACTGAAACTCCTCCTCAAGCATTCAATGGTAACGAGAGAAGTGGGTGTCTTGACTTGATAGGCATCCATCCATTTCGAAAGAGCATCCATGATTATCAAAAACATGGCCCCCATGAATGGTCCTGCATAGTCTATATGAAGTCTCTGCCAAGGTCTACTCGGCTACTCCCATGGATGTAGTGGCGCCGCCACCGGCAAGTTGCGATGTTGTTGACATGTTTTACACTCATTCACAACGACTTCAATCTCGTGGTCCAACTTAGGCCACCAAAAATAACTTTGGGCTAAAGCTTTCATTCGGGTAATGCCCACATGACCTTGGTGTAACTGCTGTAAAAGTGCCCGTCTTCCTGGGGACGGAATTATCACTCGTGCCCCCCACAATACGCATCCATCTTGCACACTCAGCTCTGTTTTCCTCACTTCATAAGGTCGAAAAACTGGATCCGTTTGTTGGACTGGCCAGCCTTGCTGAACCCACTGAAACACTCTAGCAAGCACCGGGTCTTTGTGTGTCCAAACTCTCAGTTCCTTAGCAGACACCAATGTTATGTCTTCCATCATCAAAACTCGGTCCTCCGCTTCCTCTTCTTGGATATGCCCTGGCATCGGCAAACGACTTAGTGCATCTGCATTACCATGGTGTTTTCCAGGCTTATAAACAATCTCGTATTCATAAGCTCTCAACGTTACAGCCCATCTCTGAATGCGGGGAGAAACCATCTGCGGTACTGCTTTCATCTCGTTGAATAATGACAACAAAGGCTTATGATCAGTGCAAATAGTAAACTTCCTCCCATAGAGGTATTTGTGAAATCGCTTGATTCCAAACATCACAGCCAAACCCTCTTTATCTAACTGGGAATAGTTTGACTCCGCTGGTGTCAAAGTTCGTGACATGAACCCAATGGGTCTCTCTTGTCCATCTGGCATCCGGTGTGCCAACACAGCCCCTAATCCATAGGGTGAGGCATCACATGACAAAATTAAGTCCTTGTGACTATCGTAGTGCACCAAAACCTCTGAAGATTGCATTAGTTCCTTTGACTGTTCAAACGCTCTGTCCTGTTCCTCTTTCCACGACCACTGAGCCTCCTTCCTTAATAACTTATGTAAAGGAGCTAACAGTGTTGACAGATTTGGTAGGAACCTGTTATAATAGTTGAGTAAACCTAAATAGGCTTTCAGTTCTGTAACATTTGTGGGTGCTGGTGCCTGTTGAATGGCTTCCACTTTATTTGGCAGGGGGTGTAGGCCTGATGCATCCACCTTGTAACCCAGGAATTCTGCTTCCGTTGCCATGAAAGCACATTTACTCCGCTTCACCCGTAGACCTGCCTCTCGTGATGACGCAGCACCTCATTCAGCGTCTCCAGATGCTCTCGAATGTTCCTTCCCGTCAACAGGATATCGTCTAAATACACAGCCACCTTTGGAATCCCTGCCACCAGCCCCTCCATTATTCTCTGAAAAATAGCTGGACTCGAGGAAACCCCAAAAGGTAAACAATTAACTTGGAACAAACCTTTGTGTGTGTTCAGGGTAACATATGTCTTTGACCCTTCTTCCAGCACTACTTGTTGATATGCCTGACTGAGGTCCAGTTTAATAAACCTTTCACCTCCCGACAACTTTTCAAACACATCCTCCACCTTTGGCAAAGGATACTGCTCTAGCTTCGAGACTTGGTTCACTGTTAACTTGTAGTCACCACAGATGCGTACAGTACCATCTGGCTTTAATACTGGAACAATTGGTGCGGCCCATTCCGCAAACTTTACTGGTTCAATTATACCTTGCTTCGTGAGTCTCTCTAACTCAAGCTCAACTTTCTTCTTCATCGCATATGGTACAGGACGGGGTTTGTAAAATCTTGGCGTTACGTTTTCTTTCACGTGTATCTTTGCTGGTGGACCCCTCCAGGTTCCCAGTTCCTCTTTGAATACTTCTTCATTGTTCTCAAGCACCTCTTGCAAGGTTAGGCCCGGCTGTTCTACCTTATGGAGCTGTAGGCAGTCCATGTTTAGCTCCTTTAACCACACCCGGCCTAGCAGGTTTGGTCCCTTACCTGCGACCACCATGACTGGCAACTCTTTGACTTGGTCTTTATATTTTACCTTCATTTTCACCATTCCCAACGTGGGAACTATTTCACCCGTATAGGTTTTCAAAGTCACTGAACAGTCCTGCAGCTTACGAGCTTCTCTGGGCCATAACTTCCCATACTCTGCCTTTGACAGAACTGTGACACTACACCCCGTATCCACTTCAAACTGCACCATTTTACCATTTAAGTCCAACTGGGTTTTAATGGGATCAGCTCTTTCCCACTTGGCCTCTTTCACGTTAAACATTGTGAACACTTCTTCGGCTTCCCTGGTTGGTTGATCTGTAACTTCACGCATGTGGTGTGCATACTGCCGTTTATTTTTTCAGTTTCCCTTCCTTTCCATCATACTGCTTTTTTCCTCCCCCTTTTTCGGCTGCTCAGAGGGCATTGAGCGCACATTTTCTTTACATGGCCCTTTTCCAAGCATGACATTTTACAGTTAAAAAACGACAGTTCCGTGACAGATGTTCACCTCCACACCTGTAACAAGCATACTGACCAGACTTCCCTTGTGAATTATGCTCCATGACCACTTTATGCACTGGCAGTGGGTCGCACTCCTGCTTCCAACCCCTTCCGTGGCTTTCTGTTGTTAATCACGAATGTCTTTAGTCGCTGTCTCTATGGCCTGTGCCAACTTCAAGGCCTTTTCAAACGACAAGTCAGGCTCCGCTAACAATCTGTTGTATGCGGTCGTCTGCAATGCCACATACGAGCCTATCTCGTAGCATTTCCGTCAGTCTGTCCCCATAATCACAATGTTGTGCCAGTTCCTCAACACTGCGACATACTCCATTACCGTTTCATTAGCCATCCTAGTCCTTGAATTTAACTTGAACCTCTGGACTATTGCACTCGCTTGGTTATAATGTGACTGAAGTAAACTCGTCAACTCTGTGAACGATTTGTCCCCCGGTTTATCCGGACTCAATAAGTTCCTCATCAGACTGTACGTCTTACTGCCCACCGAGCTTAGCAATATGGCTCGCTTCCGACCCGCTTCCATTATCTGGTTTGCCTCAAAAAAATGTTCCAACACTTCACAATACTCCTCCCAGGTCTGTGTCTGACAGTCGTATGCAACTAGTGACCCCAACACATGGAACCAGACATCACTCCAGTAGGCCCCGTCTCTTCGTCATCCGACATGAACTACAGCTCACCAGTTTACTCGCAGCGGACTCGGAGGCATCCCATCCTCTCGTCGCCAATATGTTATATCGTGGTAAATAAGGAAACCACACGGTTTATAGAGTTGTAAGGCCTTTCTTTATTAAGAGCCTCCAGGTACGCACCCATGCTTCTTCACACAACTTCTGCAAGTCATCTAACCACCAGAACCAACAAGTTACCAGAGAATACAGAACCAACAGTACATGCTGAATTCCCCACAGCGTCCCTACAGTACAACAACCACATTACCAGCCCGAATACTACATTCCCCCATCTCTAGACTCCCTTTCAGAAGGTAGAGGATTTTTGGCAGTGGCAGCTGCAACCCCTTTAGGGCCCTGAGAAATAGTATCTGGGTCTGCAGAATGGGCCTTATACAGATGTAAATGAGAATCCGGGACCCTGTAGTATCTATCAGGTTTGGCAGGTGCCGGAGGGAGAGTATCAGGGGCTGTACTAACATCATTGTACACATCATCAATAACATTCAAAACAGGAGGTATAGCTAAGTGCCTATGCTGAGGTAAATGCAAAAAGGTCCTTAATCTCTTTCTAGAATCAGAAAATTCCTGACCCTGCCATTGAAAATACTCTCTCATGGAGTGTAGTGTCTCACCAAAAGAAAACTCTTCAGGAGGGGAGGCCGAAGGGATAGATTCTTCAGCATCAGAATCCTCATAGGCCGAATAAGCCTCCTCCTGGTGATCTGACAACTCAGATCCATCCATAGACTCATCTGAAGAGTGTTGGTCAGGGGGCTCAGTCCTGGGCCTTTTGTCTGGTGGTGGGTGAGAGCCCCTGTCCGGGTGAGGCTGAGAACCTCTAATTAAAGAAATAAGATCCTCTGCAAGGCTGAGGATCTGAGTACTAGAAGAAGGTCTCTGGGAGGTAGTCTTGGGAGGCAAAGCTTTAGAAAGTTTAGCAGCTTTAGCCCTGGAAAAAGCCTTAATGGACATGGAAGCAGGGGGTCTAGCTGCCCCACGTGCAGGAGTAGATTTGTCCAAAGGTATGGTGTCGGACATTTCCTGGACACTGGTTTCGGTAGGTAGCTCAGTAGCCGACTCAGCCGGGGGCCTCCAGGGCGGTGGTCGGGTGAGTGGTCGGTTAAAGGAAGCTCGAGGACTCGGTTTCGCGAAACCGAGACACTGCTGATACCGTGGTTTCAGCGAAACCGCTGGGCGCGTCCTTGTCCTTCCGCTTTTTCACCAAATGCGGTCGAGTCTCCGACGGCATCTTATATGCAAAATTAGCCCCAAAGAATTCCTCTGCAAACTCCGACCAACGTCTAAGAGTTCGTTGGTTGAAGGAAGCACAGGCTGAACAGGCCGAGACGTCGTGGCCTGGGCCTAAGCAAGGGAGGCAGTAAGAGTGGAAATCCTTATGAGGTATTTGTTTCCCACAAGTTAAACAATTATTTACTTTATCTGACATTGGCTGAGGCAAGAAAGAGTCCCCAACGGGGTACTTAGCTTTTTCGAAGTCTTCGGTAGCTGAATCACAGGATCTGACCGACCAGCACTTGCGAACTGCTTCTGCTTCGGGCACCGCGCGGCAAGAAAGACAGAGGAAAATGGCGTCGGCTGATGCTTTTATGCCCCAGACGCTCTGACGTCGGGGAAAGTGCGACATCAGCAGAGGCCAGACCCAGACTTTGGAATCCGGCCGACCGAAGGGCTGCCTGAGGCAGGACAACCCATATGTTATGACTGCAGATGCATCCTTGAAGGACATCTGCAGACTCGTCTCACACCTTGTGTAACTTTTGTAAAATTAAAAGGAAAACCGCAAATAATGGTGAAGCACTATGTCACACAAAAAAAAAGACTTTAATCCACTGGTTTAGCGCTTTCAGCCCAAAAATTATGCCTTCATCAGAACAAACTGTTAAAAAACTGTCCCATTTTTATAGCATAATCAGTACACATCAAACCAATCAGATCTCAGTTTTCGTAAAACTTAATATAAAAACATATATATGTGCAAAATACATCCTAGATAATGCATACATTTTAACAAGCATACAAACTATTTACATTTATTATAATAGGCTTTTCTTTTCAACACAGCTTTATAGTTGACACCATTGTTAAGCCCACGTGCCCTACATGCATCCAAAAGAACCTGCCATTTGAACTCTCTAAAATCTAGTTCCCCATCTCTGTCTCCATTGAAATCCACTGGAACATGATCTATAACTGTGAAAATAAATTTATTGCTGTCACTGTTACCCACACAGTTTAAAGTGTGCTTATAAATTGCATTGTCCAAATTTCTCTTTCTAATGGCATAATAATGTTCATACATCCTGTTTTTAAGTTGCCTGTTGGTCTTCCCAATATAAAACAAGAAACAGGTGGAGCATTTTGCCATGTATACCACACAGGTAGACTTACAACTGAAAATACCTGGAACATGCCACATCTTGTCCTGGGTTACAATATCAAATTCTGGTCCCTCTGAAATGTATTTACAAAATTTGCAGCTTTTGCATGACCGGCAATTGCGAACTGCTTCTGCTTCGGGCACTGCGCGGCAAGAAAGACTGAAGAAAATGGCGTCGGATGCCTCTTATATACCCCTGGCGCACTGACGTCAGGGAAGAAGCGACAGCAACCGACGCCGGACCAAGACTTTGGAACTCTGGCCGACTGCGGGACCGCATGACGGCAGGATAACCCAAGTGTGATGACTGCAGCAGTGTAACACAATGAACATCTAACATTCTCCAGTTGCTGGACACTATATTTTTGATTTCTTTGCTGTCTATGGTAAAGGTGAACAACACTGATGCAACCCAATCCTTCTTGTCCTGTGCTCCCTCTCAGCCCCTCCTTTTCGTTTGTACTAATAATGTCATGCACAACTTTGGAAGGGTACCCTCTGTTTTTAAATCCAGAATGCAGTTCCTGCACCAACAGATCTAACTGTGCTTCGCCACTTGTAAGTCTCTTAAGTCTTACTAACTGCCCCTTTATAATGTTGTATTTCACATAAGTGGGTGCATACTAGAATAACTCAAAAGACCATTACTTGCTACATTTTTATAACTGATGCTGGACCCCAACAAATTTTTACCTTCCTCTTTGATAACCTCTAAATCTAAAAGAAATCTTAAAATTGTCCCAGCAACCAGTAAAATGCAAAAAAGTGCTGTTATTCATGTCTCAATAAACAGCAAGAACTCAGTTTGTGTTCCTCTCCAAATAAAAAACAAACCATCAATAAAACGATGGTAACTCACAATTTTGTGTCTATTGGTAAACTTGGACATAATGCTGTTTTCCCAGTAAGCCAAAACTAAGTTGGCATAATTGGGAGCCATCCTGGCACCCATCGCCACACCCTTGATTTGCAAGAAATATTCATTGTCAAACATGAAGTAATTGTATGAAAGAATGCTGTCCATGCATTCCAACATGAACCTACACTCTTCTAATTCATTTTCTCCACTGTTACTTAACAAGTTCCCAACCCACTCTAAACCCAAATCATGTGGAATGCAGGTGTATAAGGATACCACATCAACTGTCACCAACAAATCAGCTTCAACCTTAACTTTATTGATTTTGCTTAAAAAATCAAAAGAATCCCTGATAAAAGATTCTGTCTTCTGCACTATCTCAAGCAGAGTTCTGTCTATAAACTTAGAACATGGCTCTAACTTTGATGCTGGTGAGGAAACTCTAGGCCTGCAACAGGGAACAATGCTCATCCTTGTGTATCTTTGGAATTCCAAAGAGATGCCCTATCTTGGGTTTGTCTACTGCAAAAAAAACTCATACATATTCCTGGAAATCAAACCTTCTGCCAAAGCTTCAAAAAGTAAATAATCTATTATTTTGTAAGCTTTTAGGACATCACCTTTGGAAACTTATTTATATGCAGTTTCATCTGCTAATAAAAATTGCATTCCCTTCACATAATCATCAGAATTCACTATGACCATTGAACCCCCTTTGTCTGCACGCATAACCCTTACAGAGTTAAAAATCATTTGCTCTTCTGCAGTCATATTATAAAATTTTCTCTTACTTCTTTTAAGAAATCCCTAATTTCTGTTTCACACAAATCCTCAATGCTTTTAATGCAGGGTGCAGGGGCAGGTCAAAAGTGCTTTGTGTAACAAAATCACCCTTTTGTTTACCTTCTTGATTCCCCATTAACAACTTTAAATTCAGTTTTCTGGTATATGCTTTTATTAGCAACAGTGTCCACAATGTTCACCCTTCTAGAGGGCACAAAACTGAAGCCTTTCTTTAATAAATTAGTCTCTGCTTCTGTAAAAACCCTGTGTGACAGGTTGTACATTTTGAAATCCTTAGGGAATACCTGTATGTTCGATGCCATTCTTGATTTATTTTCTCTGCGAAACAAAGGGTAAACACTGGCTTGATTTGAAGTTTAGGCTACCTGCATCACTGTCAGATTGTTGTAGCTGTTCAAATTCCTCCTCGGTGGTACATTTTGCTTCCATGATGTCACAGTCTCCCATTGGCCATGTTGCACTGTTTTTTCTCCTGCAGACGCTTTGAGCGCCGAGGGGATAAACATAAGACTTTGAAAATCTGCTGTTTTCTTGATTGTAAAAGCCTCCATTCTCTCTAATGGCTTCGTCCTCCCCTATTGCAACGTTCTGCGGTGACGTCAGCTCACCTGACGTATTGCTTGCTGATTCTGCCAGTTTTAAGGTGGAATTGCATTTCACTTCACTATATAGCCTGCAATCTCCGTTTACTTTCTTTTCTTTCTTTTGCCTCAAATAATTGTCTAAGGCATCAACTTTAAACTGTATTCGCCTTAGAACATCATCAATTTCTTTTGGTAAGGCAGCCAGACTGAGTTTAGTTGTAAGTACATCAATCCACTTAGCAAGCTTTATGCTCCTCTTCTTCATGGTGTTCCTTAAGCACTTTAAGGAATGCCAAACCTGTGTCTTCACAGATCTTTTGCCATTTATTAAGAAAAGTGTTGCTAAAAATACCATTCAGAGTATTATGTACCTGCAGACCCTTGTGGCCGAAGTGGTGCAGCGGTTAGCTTTGTCGCCTCACAGCAAGAGGTTATCCGGTTCGATTCTCGGCTGGAGCGCCTTCTTTGTGGAGTCTGCATGTCCTCCCCATGGTCGAGTGACGTTTAAAGGCATGCAGGTAGGTGCGTGCGTGAATGGGTGTGCCTTCTTTGAAGGTTGGGTGTCGGGCTGGAACCTTGGTACCGTAAAAATGCACTGCCTATCATTAGCGGACCAGAGTTCCACTGTGGCGACCCCTAACCGGGAAAAGCCGAAAGACAAGACAAGACATGTACCTGCAGACCCTTAGGGAACCGTTTTACATCCACACTGTATTTCAAAAAAGTAAAGTCCCACTGAAGTTTTTTGTATTTTAAAAGGGAAGCTTCCAAGTCCTTAAACAACCATTCCTTGTTAAGAATGACTCTGGGTATGGAGTCCGACAGCCCTGAAATATCCTCTGCCTCTATAGTAACAACTGCTGGTGCTGCCATCAAATCCTTGACCATACCTCTCCAGAAACAATTCTGTTCATCTGGATGGTACAGCAGCTCCACATCCACAGCTTTGTCAGCAACTTGTGAATCCATGGGAAATGAATGAATAGTCACATTCAACAAACTGTCTTCCCTCCTGTGGTGCTCCACTCAGACATCTTGCTAGTAACAGAACATTTCAAGAAAAAGCTGCAGACTTGTCTCACAACTTGTGCAACTTTTGTAAAATTAAAAGGAAAACCACAAGTAAAGGTGAAGCACTATGTCACACAAAAAAGACTTTAATCCACTGGTTTACCCCTTTCAGCCCAAAAAACTAAAAAAACTGACAAACTAAAATATCTGAACTTGTAAAGTGTCTCATACAGATATTTAAGTGGAGATCTTATTCAGGTACTGGGAATTTAGAGACAACTACATCTGGGAACGTTTATCAAAGAGTAGTACAGAATTATCAGACAACCCATGTAGAATATTCTATAGGAATGAGAAGTATACTAACTGGTTCTCTGAGACAGCAGCTGATGCATGGAACAGACTACCAAATTATATTAAAGTAAGCACTAACAGACATTTTAAGGACAGCCTGGACACTTTATTATGGGTACAACTGTTTTGGTACACTGTCAAGCTAGAAGGGCATTAATGCCTATGCTTGAAATATTTGTATGTATGTAAGCCAACAAGACAATGGAGAAAGGAGATTCTGTTGACAGGTATGGCTGCAACTAGGGGTACAGAGAATAGCCAAGAAAGAGATGGAATGTAGCTGAGACAACTGGCAAAGTGAGCAGGGTACTGACAGCAGATAATTAGAGAAGGAAAGGTAAAAAAAGAGTGGGAAGAGGCCAGGAAGACATTCACAGTGCAGGCTAGACTGCCTTCCCTATCAGGGATTGATACCATGAATTAAGACAAACAGAAAGGGATAGGGGAATACTAACTTAAAAGTGTTGATCTGGTAAAATTTGTATTTGAATCTAGAATGGAAGCTATTATTACAAGTGAAATATTGCATGATAACTATATGAATCAAGCAGATGATTGGGAAGAGAGACTGGAAAAGCAATTTATAACAGAACAATGGGAGGACATATGTATGGCTCCCAAACATACAATCAAGTCCAAAAGGTTTAGGATGTTTCCTTGAAAGCGTTTGCATTTTGCATAGGTATTTTTATACCTTATGCAGACAACCCTCTCCTCTCATCTCCCAATACTCATACCTGTGAGAGATGCACTTATATCACCAAACTGGAAGCAGTGCACGCTCCAACCAAGAATGGACTAGCTGGTCAAGAGGAGAAGGTCAACACCTGCAACTCCCTACACAGAACAGACAGCCCTCCAAAACACCAACCATCATAACCCACACTTAGAAACACAAACCATACATCCACCTTCGTGGAGGCTCTCAATAAAAATGTACCCAAACAACAGAGACCCCCCCCCCCCCCGAGACAGAAATGCACTCAACAACAACAACACAACACCAACTCCAGAACACAAAGCTCACCACCACAGTGTGCCCCTCAACCCAAGCCATTAAGCCAAAACACTCTGTCCAGTGTACTAACCATAGGAGACTCAATAGTGAGGCACACTGATGTCTCACTCACTAGGCTGAACAAGGACAAGGTGACGGTCAATTGTCTATCAGGTGCTAGGATCTGCCACATAACATATGCACTCAGGTCACTCCACAACAAGTACAAATATGACTCCGTCATTGTTCATGTGGGTGTGAATGATCTGAGATGTACCTCCCTGGACTACATAAAAAGAGATGTGATGGAACTCTCGGATTATGTGGCCCAGGCAGGTATGACCCTAGCCCTGAGCAGCATTCTACCATCACCCACAATGATAACACAGTACGATCAGAAAATAACTGACTTCAACAATTGTCTACCTTTCTGGTGTCATTCTAAGGGGATCCAGTTATCTGTCTGCCTGGGACGACATGATTGACAGACCTCGATGCTTTGCCAGAGACAGCCTGCATCTGTCACCCCTGGGATTCCAGGTACTGGCTAAGGCTCTTGCCACCCATATAGTGCCTTTTTCAGGTAGTGTTTCAAAGACCAAAATTCTACCGTAGCAGCTACAAGCAAATGCAATCTGAAGGTCAAGCTGCTCAGTGCTAAAAGTCTAAATCTCAAGATGCACTCGCTCGAAGCTCTCCTCAAAATGGAGAATGTCGACATCTGTGCTGTAAAGGAGACCTGGTTTAAAGAGGCAGAAAGCACACCTGCACTCCCGGGCTACAACTCAATCCATACCTTTCAGCCCCAGAATATGGCCGAAAGCTCCAAAGATGGTGGTGTCTTCATATACTTTTAAAGGATATGCACACCTCTAGACTGGTAGCCCAGCATAATGCATCTGAGATACTTCAGGTACAACTAACACAGGATAAGACGACGATACAAGTCATAGCCTTCTACAGACCCCCAAACATGTCCCTAAACTCTCACTCCAAGTTCCTAAGCACTCTGAAATCCGTGAAGGCCCAACCCAATACTCTCATACTGGGTGACGTCAACTACCCTTCCATCAACTGGGAAAACTATTCAAGTACCAATGTACAAGCCCAATGCTTTCTGGAATTTATCAATTCTAATGCCTTGGACCAGCTCATTCTGACCCCCACTAGAGGAAGCAACATCCTCGACCTAGTTATCACCAACATGGGAGACCACTGCTCCACACACATAGTCAATTTCTCCCTGGTTAAATCTGACCACAAACTGATCACCATGGAAATCTCCATCTCACCTACACCCCCCGCTAAGGTGACCACCCTAAAAAACTTCTCTAAAGCCAACTTTGGGCTCCTAAAAACAGTGGTGGCTAACTTCTCGGCACCCATAACAATGGAAAATAGCTGTATGACTGCCGAATCATGCATTAATGCACTGTATAAGCATGTACACAAATGCATGGACCTTGCCATACCAAATAGAACTAAGATGCTCTCCTCAAAAAAAAGGAAGCCAATCTGGTAGTCCCCAGCCATCAATAAACTCTACAACAGAAGGAAGAAACTGTTGCAGAAAATAATGAAGTCAAAAGACTAGAAAACCTCCCTTATCAGTCTCAACATCCCTTATCAAATCCTCTAAAGCCAGCTATGAAGGCAGAATTGTGGCTGACAGCAAAAACAACCACAAAGCCTTCTATAGCTATATCAAAAACCTCAAAGGCAATACCCAGATTTGCTCTGAGTTACTGCACAATGGCACCTCCTATACTCAGCCAACAGATATAGCCAACATACTGTCAGACAGATTCAGTGCCAACTTTACACCTCCCCCCAAGGTCCCTATCACAATACCAGTTGAAAACCTGGTACCCACCATTTCTGTGGCACAGTTAAAAGCTGCATTGTCCAAAGCCAAGAATACAACATCCATGGGACCTGATAATATCCCTGGTTGTGTCCTACATGAGCTACAAAATGAACTGGCATCACATCTGTGTGCCCTGTTCAATTATAGCCTTACCTCAGGCTATGTCCATAACGAATGGCACACTGCTACCTCATCTCGCTCCATAAAGGGGGAGTAACTACAGACCCTGGGAACTAGCGCCCCATTAGACTGACGAGTCTGGTATGCAAAGCTATGGAGCACATCATCATGAACCTGCTTAGCAAAGATATAGGCAATCTCCAAACTCTTGACCCCACACAGTTTGACTTTGTGAAGGGGAGATCCTGCCTGCTGAACCTGGTTGACTTCTTTGAGGCAGTCACCAAGGCTATGGATGAGGGTAAGGCAGTGCATACAGCCTACCTCGACCTGGCCTAGGCCTTTGATACCATTCTCCACACAGTTATTATTGATAAACTAACCAAACTAGGCATCAATCCTTACATCACTAGGTGGGTTGCAAATTGGCTCACAGACAGGACACACAGAGCGAAAGTTGCGGATTCCAAGTCAGACTGTCAACCAGTCACGAGTGGAGTTCCACAGGGCTCAGTCCTGGGCCCCCTCCTGTTTGGCATATACTTCTCAGAAGTCCAGGCCAACACAGAAAGACTCTGGCTGACCAATTTTGCTGATGACTGCAAGCTAGGAGTCATTAACTCCCCAAGAGATGCAGAGATCCTACAAAAGGGCCTCTCTGAGACCAATGACTGATGTCGGAACCATGGCCTGAAGCTTAATGCCAAAAAAATGTGTTATCATCCCCTTTGGATAAAACTCAGTTTCCACGAATTATCACGCTGATGGGAGCCCAATGAACACTGAAGGGGCCATAAGAGATCTGGTAACCCAGGTAGACTGCCACCTCACCTTCGACCACCACATTGTCACGGTGGTCAGAAAGTCCTTCTACGTGGCACATCTTATAACCAAAGGTTTCACAACCAGGAAGAAAGAGGTCATCATCCCTCTCTACTCATCCCTCATTAGACCAATCATTGAATATAACACCTCATTTGGCAAGTACCTGACCAGACACCTACAACAGCTGGAGAGGCCACAAAAGTACCTCAAAAAAAAAGGATCCTAGGCCTTAAACATGTCCTACATGGACAGACTCAAGAAACTTCAGCTGTTCTCAGTCTCTTATCGTCTACTTAGAGGTGATCTCTGCTTGACATACAAAGCCATGTCTGACCTATCCCTACTTGAAATACTACACCTAAAGAAATCCCAATCCCCCCCGTGCCACATGCTCCAGGGATCACAACCTCATTACCACAATTAACAGGACATACTGTCAGAAACATTAGGGAACAAATATGTTTCAGGAGTGTAACGAGCTGGCAGACATTAAATTTTGTTACACAGTACTGTGTTAGAAATATTAGGTAAGCAAATGGCTGTAACTAAGGAAATTATTCTTTTGAGCTGGGGCACAGGATATCAATTGCCTAGGCACAGCAAGGCCTTATTAAGTTTAATTCTGATGGCTGCCAAAAACACAATCACTACAAAATGGATATCAAAGTCTAAGCCAACTGTATTTGAAAACTGAATATTATAAAAGAGATAAAAGGGTACTTTTCCGTTATCGGGGCAATAGTTCTTACATTACGTAATTCTTATGTAAACACAACTGTCTTACATTCCCTCTACAAAATGTGGAACGCTTCAAGTAGGAATAATTCTCTATTATACCTGTATATACTTTTCTCATACAAAGCTAAATGCATTGTGGAAAACTAATGTAAAAAGCTGTTTGCTATAGCCAAAAATCTATAGGCGCTTTGGCGCTTCAATCGGGACCGCTAAATCAGTATTACTTTAAGAAGTTACTACTGTATTGCAGCACCATTTTACCCTGACAGTTTGTTTGACAGTATCAGTATTGCTAACAATGTATAAGGAAGTGATTTGTACAAAACGGCACAGTACTAATTATGCAGTCAGTGTTGAATTTAACTCTTGTTATCATGTACAAACATGCTTTTAACACAGCCACGGTAATTTAGATACACACACACAAACACACGCTTGTACAAACACTGAAAGACAAGCAGAGTAATTCAACTCTGCAATTTAAATCCGTTATTACTAAATGTGATAGTTTCGCGAGCGTCGTGTGGCAGAGTTCCTGAGAAAAAGGTAATTTTGAGGCAATGTCTACACTGCCAGTAGAAAGTATCTCTCATTTTTGCCTCATAATCGTTTGTAAGGGTAATATTTAAATCCTCTATTTTGGGTCTTCGTCCTCCTCTTATTTTATGAATTGTTGCACTCAGAGGTTAGGAAGTATGCTGCATTTTATTCGCAGACGTCTTGAGTGTGCCTCATTACATTTTTTCATTTTGACAGTTCCACAGCGTTTCCACCTACACTGAAAGGGCTTGTCACACATTCAGTGCTATGAACGTAACTGTCTCCGTAAATAAATCGTACTCATATGCAGCAAAAATAGTTTTATAAGCATCACCTTTCCAAATTGAAGTTGTAACCATTCCACATTTTGTAGAGGGAATGTAAGACAGTTGTGTTTACGTAACAATTACATTATCTGAGAACTGTTGCACTGATAATGAAAAGTACAGATAAAAGAACTGAAGGAGGACATTTAGAAAAAGGAATGAATAAACTACACAGAAATAAATGGAAATTGTGGTAATAATACATGCAGAATAATGTTCAGGAGGAGTGAGGTTTATGGGATGGCAGAAAATCCGCAATTTATGCAATGTTGGATAGATGATGGTTATAAGGAAAGAAAAGATGTGATATACAATGAATGTAAATGGGGAAAAATAACGTTTTTCTATTAATTTACGTTTGCCTATGTCTTAGGACATAACTTAATAAAGCTGTTTTTAAAAAATGTACTAAAACAAATATAAAGAAGTTACCAGTTGGTCCATTATCTAAACTTAAATCATTCACTCCAATAGAGCTTAAGAAGTTTTGCAGTGTAACTTCCTTCCTTTTGACAGAATCAAATTATGTCCTCATATTTCAAACAAATGTTCATATCTCTGTGACTACAGTGGTTATGAAAAAGTATAAAGGGCAAACTCTTCAGCACAAACTATTTTTATAGTGGTATTATTTTTTAGGTTCTAGGTCTTAAGCCAAATTGTATAAGTCACTGTAAACACAATAACTATTACATTTGTAATATTTTACAAACAACTTACAATATCTCAGCAGTCACTCAAGTTAGACAGATACTGTCAGCACCATTTTATTCATCTAGCTGACAACTTTCATATGAGGCAAAGAAGTTCTGTCTGTTCCTTCACTGTTGAGATTAGAAAAATGTGAAAATTATACCTATATAAATTAAGATCATAAAAACAACAGTTAATATCTATTTACCTGCACTAGACAGAGGTAAAATATTAATGCAATTGAATTTGCCATTGTGTAAGCTTTAAGATGAAATATCTTAAAACTTTGTATATAGCATGGTTTTGGAATTATTGATGTATATATGAATACGCAAAATCTGACGCCTAGCGATGTCAGTAGGAGTTAATGGCATATGCACCCGGAGGCGCCACTTGGATGTAATGTTATGGTCTTCCACAGTGAACATAACAGGGAAATAAAGAAACTTTAAGGGATGGGAAGGCCCTCTGCTTTGCATTTTCAGGACCTACAGCACCCCTAGGCAGTCTGTTATTGTACTTTAGAGAATGGTCAACCTGTACATTGCCAGCATGATTGCAGAATAAACGTATTTCAGCAGGAATTACCTGTACATTAACACCGTGCTGGAAAACAAGTCTGCCATTCCACTGCAGCAAATTAGTTGCTCTGTAGTTTGGACAGAAAAGAAACCAAATGGCTGTCATTTTTTTACATTCACTAAACAGCCATTTGCTGTTTAGTGAGCATAACATGAAAATGAAAAATCAAGTAAATAAAAAAGAAAGAAAAAAAATAAAGTTTAGTCTGTGTGTGTGTGTGTGCCTGCATTTGTGGTTTGTATATGTGTCCACAGGTATGTGCAAGAGCTGCAGACAGATTGAAGAATAGAGAGAGGGTAACAAGAGACAGCACAAACTGCAGAGTCTATCAGGAGCTTCACAAAAGTATAGCATGACTTTAATCTTCGGCATTTGTGTGTGTGTGTGTGAGAGAGATGGGAAGACAGAGAGAGATAGGGACAGCAGCAGCACTGACTGCAAAGTACATTAGCATGCAAACAACTTCTTTCGGCTTTTCACGGATAGGGGTCGCCACAGCTGATCACCTGTCCGCTCATGATTGGCAGTGGAGTTTTACACTGTCGAGTTGACAGCCCAGCGCCCAACCTTCCACAGAGGGCACACACACACGCACTCATGCCTAAGGCCAATTTAGTGTGTCCAATCCACCTACAGCATGTCTTTGGGATCTGGGAGGAAACTGGAGCACCCGGAGGAAACCCACACAACCACAGGGAGGACATGCAGACTCCGCACAGAAGGCACCCCAGCCGAGGATCGAACCGGAGAACCTCTTGCTGTGAGGCAGCAATGCTAACTGCTGCACCACCACGGCCGCCCTCAAAGTCTTAATGTCTGCTATTACTAACTGACTTTAAACGTCACAGAATTTCACTATTTAAAGCAGCACTATACTATGCTGTAAAATCACAGACTATAGGGAGGGTGTACAATGCCTTGCATTCTAGTTTTTTTTTGTTTTTTTAACATGACACATTTGAAGATGAGTTCACTAACCAAGTAATTAAATTGTTCTTTGTGTGTGTGTGGACATTAAATACTTGAATAACTTATATTTTGGATGTAAAATACTTCTTCCAAAATCAATTATACATACTACAGCAAGTCTGAAACATTAAATGAAGAAACTATTTTAAAAAATAAAATACAAAACAATTTAACAGCTAGCCCATTCTCTAAGCACAATAACGTCCTCCAAGATGTGTGTTACTGTGTGAATAATGCCCTACCAAGGATGTAGAGGCCCTTCTCCTGTAGCAACAGGCCTCAAAACACCCCTGGGCGTATGTTATTTACACAAGAAAACAATATTGCTTGTGCAATGCTCATCCTATCAACATTACTGTTTGCATACATGATGATGATGGTATTTAGCACCATGTGCAACAGTGATCTAAAGGGGCATTCTCAAACATTTTCTTGAAACAGCAAGAGACGAACAGAACTACCACAGGCAGTGGCATATCCTCATAAGCAGAAGTTCCAGGAGTGACTGAACAAAAAAAACAACAGTAGGGGATCATTCTTACTCTAATTACTAATAACTCCATGAGGTTGGCTGAATACCACCAATGAGCTCCCAGCTACAAATTAAAACTCTGTTGCCCTCTTCTAGCAAACATTTTGTGCGTGCACGTGCATGTTTGTGTCTGTGTGTGTAATGGATTAAGAAAAAAAAAAAAACAAAACAACAGAAATTGTTAAAAACGTCAGATTATTAAAATGAAGGATTTCTGAAATCGCCTGCATGGCTTCATGCAAACTACAACTCTGAATGCTTCTGGGAAGGGCATGTACAAGCTAGTTATTAAAATGTGAGCAGAGTAAAACACTGACACTGTTAAACAATAAATAAAATCTAACTTAACTACCAAGTAAGCAGACTGCTTTTTACTGATTTACTGTTTGCATACATGCATAACCAAAAAACAAATGTATTATACAATCAAATATTAAAACTCATGATAATTTGTCAAGCAAACTCCCAAGGAAATCTCTTCACTCTTCAAAAGAAGCAATGTACAGTAGGAGGACTGCTTTATTTACCGTCTCTAAAGGGACCTTGTGGTGTGGAAGACGCTTCTTTAGTGCAACCCCTCCTTTCTTTACGCGGACTCTTCTGCCCGGTATTCTAAGCAACGGAAGTCCGATAAACACATAATCAGGCCTCTGCTGATACTACAATGATTTTGTCTTTGCTTGAATAACTGCAGGTACAGCTCTTCCTAGAATGCACTCTTTATTTGAACAAGATTATAAGTAAAAATAAGTGCCTTGTTTTCCTGAATGCAACTATACATACCACAAAAACTCGCCTGAGAAAGGATCCCTTGTGTTCAATAAAACCCAGTGTCTGAATATATGCAAATTAATTTACTACTGATGTGCCATCTCTTCACTAGCACATTCTCTTGTAAGTGAACCATAATTTGTCAACTTAAAAATCCAAATTATCAAAAGAACTAAAACTGTGTACACATGGATAATTTCTGTTTTACAGACACACAAACACACACACACACGCACACACACACACACACACACACCATTAACTCTGGCTGAATTCAGCATGATCCACGCATTATATACTGTAGGGGTTGCTTAGGTTTTCAACAAAGAATAAAGCAATTTGCGATTTAATTTTGAAGTAGAATACAGATGCACTTTTAACATCTCTTAGGTTTGCAAAGTATTAAGTAACTGAAAATCACCTTACAATTTTGCATTTTAAGGTACATTGTAAAAATGTACTGTAAACCACATTTCTACTGGTGATTAAAATATGATCTAATATATATGAAATGAGAAAGAGTACTGTGACATTTAACACGTACCTCAATGCATGTATAAAACTCAACAAAACACTTTAAATAACCAATGCCAGTGTCCTCAAATGAATCCTATGGGAATGCAGTGCTTGGTAATCAAGACAAAAGTGCTGAGAATACAAGGCCTAACCAGAAAGAAAGACACAGTAAGTACTGATGTCCCAAACTTTCCACATGCCCTGACTAAGGAATTCATCCCATTTAACAGTGTAAACATGGATAAAATTAAACTGAAAACAGATAATGCAGAATATTTCTACAAAAAGTGAAATGGCAGTTACTTTAACAAAAAGTGTCAACAGCAAATATCAAGAGAAGGTAGTACACTTCATTGCTTTTGACACGCAGGGAATATAGTTTCTGACTGGAAAGAGCGAGGAAGAAGGTCTAGCATTCAGTCTAATGGCAGTACTCTACACATTATACAAACATTTAAGTAAACTCATCAGACATTCCAGCAAACCGCAACAAATGCAGAAAACATTGTGCGATTCTGGCCATTTAGTGCTGTAAGGAGGATGCATTAGCAACTCTCTCAGTTTCAAATGTCAGACTAATCAACAAGCCTGTGAATTATAGTTACATTACAGTGACTACACTAAGGTACATCACCTGTCAATATCAAAGTATTACGTTTCCTTGAAAAGTTTTTTTAAAGTTGGACTTCATTCTCTCATTTATATTAATATATATTATGGCACACTACCATAGTTACAGTATCTTGACAATCAAAGTATTTGAAACAAAAATATTTACGCATTTATTTCAGCTTGTTAATTGGATTAGAATGCTGTCAAGGAACATTTTCTGGCCCTGCCTGACAGTTTGAGTATGACAAGTGAAGACTGGGCGTTAAAGTAGAATAAACAGTTGATGCAAATAGAGTACATCCAATAATCTAGAAGAATAGCGAATACAATACGCATTTTATATATATATATATATATATATATATATATATATATATATAGAAACATATATGTGAACCTATATATTAATACTGGTAAAGAAAAGAGAACTCAAACACATTTTCAGTACATTTTAAAACAGACTAGTAGAAAAAAACTGAACAATGTGATCATGCAGTACAAATAAAGTTCACCATCTCTTTTCATACTTACAACAAGGCTTTTGAAACAGGAGGGCTGAAATGTTGGATATAAAATACATTTGCTGCATATATTTTCATAAGGAATACAATTCATTGGTTGAAAAATTTTCTAAGCTTGTTTCCTGCCTTTGCTTTAAGTTGTCTATTCCAGATACAGATTTGCTGTGTCCAGGACTGTTTGTAAGCTTCTGAGCTCCCAAGCTTTTCTGTGTTGGAGGGAAGCCTTCTAGCTTAAATTTGTTTCTTAGAACTAGCCAGTTTTCTAGTTTCAACACTCAAATCTGTTTCTTTGAGTTCAGCACTTGTTCAGAACTCATTGTAAGCACTAAATAAATTACAAATTACTACAGCACTCAACTTTCCTCACTTCTCTAGAGGAAAACAGTTTTTAGTACTTAATAAATAAGCACCTATCCAGGCATGTCTAAGGGTCAGCTCCTGGTGTTTTCTCCAGTCTACGTGATGTATCTGGGCATCTTGAGGCAATGCAGCAATTGCCTCATGTACATAGACAGCCCTCTCCTCTTACCACCCAACACTACAACCTGTGAGAGATGCACTTACATAGCCAAACTGGAAGCAAAGCTCTCTTCACCCAAGACTGGACTAGACAGTCAAGTGGAGAAGGTAAACACTTGCACCACACCACACTCATCACATAGTCCCTCAAAACCTACAGCACCAAAACATACACATAGAAAAACAAAACACACACCTACATTCGCAGAGGCTCTCAAAAAAAATCTACCCAAGCAACAGGGACCTCCAAAGCAGAAACGCAAGCAACCTCTACCTCCCAACACAACCTAAATGACACATAGCCCACAAACTCAGCATGCCACTCAACCACAGCCCATAAGGCATAATGTACCCAATGCTCTAGTCATAGGTGACTCTATAGTCAGGCACACTGATGTTCCACTCACCAGGCTAAACAAGGAGAAAGTTACTGTCAGCTGCCTGTCAGGTGCCAGGACCCACCACATAACGCATGCACTCAGGTCAATCCACAACAAGTAAAATATGACTCGGTCATTGTCCATGTTGGTGTGAATGACCTGAGACGTACCTCCCTGGACTACATAAAAAGAGACATGGAGGAGCTGTCCAATCTTGTAACCCAGGCAGGTATGACCCTAGCCCTGAGCAGCATCCTGCCATCACCCAGAATGATACCACAGTACAAGGACAAAATGACTGACTTCAACAATTGGCTAAGCTTCTGGTGTCATTCTAAGGGGATCCAGTATCTGTCTGTCTGGGATGACATGATCGACAAACCATGATGCTTTGCCAGACATGGCCTGGACCTGTCACCCTTGGGATTCCGGATACCGGCTAAGGCTCTTGCCATCCCTATAGTGCCTTTTTTAGGCAAGATTCAAATGACAAATTCACCACATAACAGGTACAAGCAAGCAAAATCTGAGGGTAATGCTACTTAATGCTAGAAGTCTAAACCTCAAAATGCATGCACTCGAGGCACTCCTTAAAATGGAGAACATCGAATCGACATCTGTGCAGTGACAGAGACCTGGTTCAAGGCTCCAGAGAGCACCCCCGCATTACCAGGCTATAATTCATACCACACCTTTTGGTCACCTAACCTGGACCGAAGCACTAAAGGCGGAGGTGTGTCCATATTCATTAAGGATATCCACACCTCCAGGCTAGTTGCTCAGCATAATGCATTAGAGATTATCCAAGTGCAACTAACTCTGGGCAAGACCACAATCCAAATTGTAGCTTGCTACAGATCCTCCACCATGCCCCAGGATTCCCACTACCCATTTCTTGATACACTGGAAAATATTAGGGTACAACCTAACACCCTAATAATGTGCGATTTTAACTACCCCACCATTAACTGAGAAAACTACTCACTTACCAACTCTTGTGCTCAACGTTTTCTGGAATTCATAAATTCCAACGTCTTGGATCAACTTATCCACACCCCCACCAGGGGCAGCAATATCCTAGACCTGGTCATTACAAACATGGGCAACCGGTGTTCCACACCAGAGGTCAATTCCTCGTCAGATCTGACCACAAGCAAATCACCCTAGACATCCACATCCCACCCTCACCCCCATTAGGGAAACCACCATAAAAAATTTCTCCAAAGCCAACTTCACGCTTCTTAAGACAGAAGTGGTAAACTTCATGACACCCATGCTGACGGGCAATAGAGGTACGACTGCTGAATCTTATACAATTGCACTTTATAAGCACTTACACGAGTGCATGGATCATGCAATCCCTAACAGAACCAAGATGCTAGCCTCCAAAAAAAGGAAACCAATCTGGTGGTCCCCTGCCATAAACAAACTCTACAACAGAAGAAAGAAACTGTTGCAAAAAAAGAGTAAAATCACATGATTGGAGGAACTCCGTGGTCAGCCTCAGTAAGAAGCGGAGATCCCTCATAAAATCCTCCAAAGCTAGTTACGAAAACAAAATCACCACTGATTCTAAAGACAACCACAAAGCATTCTATTGCTATGTCAAGAATCTTAATGGCAACACTCAGATCTGCCCTGAGTTACAGCACAATTGCATTAAATATACAGAACCAACTGATATTGTCAACATCCTGGCAGATAGGTTCAGTACTAACTTTACCCCTCTCTCATCCCCTAAAGGGCCCATCTCTATACCGGAAGAATGCAAAGTTCCTGTAATCACGGCTGCACAGGTAAAAAACACACTCTCCAAAGCCAAAAACACAGCATCCATGGGAACTGGCAACATCCCAGGCTGCGTTCTACATGAACTACAGAACGAACTGGCACCCCACCTAAGTACCATGTTCAATCATAGCCTCACCTCTGGCTTTGTGCCCACTGAATGGCTCACAGCAACGGTTATCCCACTCCACAAAGGGAGAGCCAACACGGACCCCAAGAGCTACTGCCCCATTAGCCTGATGAGCCTGGTCTGCAAGGCTATGGAACGCATCATCATGGAACTTAAAACAATGACATTGGTAGTCTCAAAACTCTGGACCCTACCCAGTTCGGGTTTGTAAAAGGCAGATCACTTCTCCTAAACCTGATAGACTTCTTTGAAGTGGTCACCAAGGCCACAGATGAGGGTAAGGTGGTTCACACAGCCAATCTAGATCTCGCCAAGGCTTTTGACACCATCCCCCCACTCTGGAATTATAGATAAACTCACTAAACTAGGTATTAATCCCTATGTCACAAGATGGGTTGCCAACTGGCTCACTGACAGAACCCACAGTGTGAAAGTAGCAGACTCTAAATCCAACTTCAGACCAGTGACAAGTGGAGTAAACCAGGGTTCAGTCCTAGGTCCTTCTGTTTGGTATCTACTTCTCTGAAGTAACAGGCTAACACAAAAAGTCTTTGGCTAACAAAGTTAGCAGATGACTGCAAACCAGGAGCCATAATCAAAACTCCCAATGATGTGGACATCCTACAAAAGGGCCTCACTGAGATGGATGCCTGATGTCAAAGCCATGGCTTCAAGCTCAATGCCAAAAAGTGCAATGTCATCCCTTTTGGTCAAAACTCTGCACCCTTGAACTACCACATAGGCGGTAGTCTACTTAACACCGAAAGTGTGATGAGACCTGATGGACAATAGTCTCTCCTTTGATAATCACATCGCCACAGTAGTCAGGAAATCCTTCTACGTGGCACACCTCATCATAAAATGTTTCTCATCCAGGAAAAAAGAGGTCATTGTTCCCCTGTACTCATCACTCATGAGTACAACGCCCCTTTTGGTATGTACTTCACAAGACATCTACAACAACTGGAAAGGCCACAGAAATACCTCAGAAAGAGGATTACTGGCCTCAAACAGATGCCCTACGCAGACCGTCTCAAAAAACTCCAGCTTTACTCTGTCGCATATCGCCTGCTCAGAGGCGATCTCTGCCTAACATACAAAGCTATGCCAAACCCAGAGCTGTTGGACATGCTCCACTTACAGAAATCCCAATCCCTCTGAGCTACACGCTCTAGGGACCTAAACCTTGTCACCACAATAAACAGAACATGCTGGAGGGATAGATTCCTGTCAAAGAGACTTCCCATACTCCGGAACAAACTACCTATCTATATCAAACAAAGCTCCTCATTAGCACTCTTCAAGAAAAATCTTGATGATTGGATGGGAGACAGGAAATTCACCCCAGGGATCACTTCTGTGGCTCTGTTTGACAGGGGCACAAGAAAATAATTTTATTGGGTGGCAAAAGCCAGGGTACCATTTGGCTAGGCTTATACAGGCTCTAGGGCCAATAGCCTAGTACCTACCTATGAACCTATGAAATAAAGGATGGTGTGCCATACTTCCCACAAGGTATAAAAGCATGTCATCACTTGGACTTTTATGGCACAGCTGAAAAAAACTTGTATGATGAATCAGAAAAATGAAAAAAATTCTCAAACCTCATTTCAGTGCAGCTGTGCAAATGCAGAAACTGCACCTTCAAGATTATCTGTCAGTACCATATGTTATAAAATAAAAATATGTGTGTGTGTACAGCTACCAGTCAAGACAATATAGCCCACCTGCATAAAGCATCTTGGAAAAGGTTTTGCATGTGCCAAGTCAAAAGTGAACAACATGTACAAACTGGTTTTATAAAGCACTCAATTTTAAACTATTGATTAACAGAATAGTATTTTTATAATCTGAAAAATGGTATCACCGACATAAAAATACCACAGACTTCTCAGTAGTATCAAACGCATAAAGGGCATTACCACATGAGATCTCATTACCAAAACAATTTTGCAGACAAAAGCCATCCTGCTGGTGCAAGGGGCAAGGCATCCACTCGCAAACATGGAAACCCAAGACTGACAAGTAACCTGGGAAGCAGAATGGGCAACCCGGGGGTGGAGATGATTTGAGTGGCTGACAGTACACCATGGGGGAGGGCACAGGGATCTTTGGCACTGTGCTACAAGGTAGTAGGGGCAGGGGAGAACAAAGCATTACACATGTGCATACAAATGTAAATGAGGTGGGCAAGCATATTAACACTTACTGCATTGGGAATATACATATGCAAATGTCCAACACTGCATGACTGGAAAGGGCATTGGGCATAAAGAAAGAAAAGAAAAAAAACTCCAGGACACCACAATTGCTCTCCCTCTCCAAAATATATAAAGGTTCCACTAGCTATGCTCTCAGACTGGTGGCATCAGTTTGGGTGGGGGTGGCAAGCTGGTCAGTCTACAGGAGGAAATTACAAGTCTAATCAACAGACAATGAGTGTATCTAACAGCCACCCTGGTAGTATGAGATGGAACCAAATTTAATCCTAAACTTACAAAATGTCTTACCAGATCATGATCTGTGCAATGGATTAACAGAGCCTCAAAGAAGCCATGAATTAAATATTTTTTATATGCTCCCCTCCACCTCTGCCATACAGACAATCAAGCCTCCCGCAATGAGTTTTGGCCCATTTGTTACCTGGTGGTAAGGACTCGTGTCCTTCAGATCCTCCAGGGCAACTGCTGATCAGAGGGCTGGGTCATTCTGGTAGAAATCAGGATTGTTTGTGCTCCTGCCAACATTCCAGTAATGAAAACTTTTTAGAATTACTTTAAACCCATCATACGGATGGGGAACAAGATACCTGTATCACTTTGGGAATCCACAAAACCCTCCTTATGAGTGTACATTCCTGTCTAATCACTAATGATGGCTACCACCATACAGTGGCTTTACTGGCCAAAAGCTCAACCTGAGAACACCTACTCCTTGTCCATCCCCCAGGGGTATAAGTAGAAGGTTTGTACCCTGTCCTGCCACATCCCGTCTCCCAGTATGGGCACTCCCATTCTCCCCTGCCTACATACTCAAGCACATGAGCAGTTGCTAATTAAACTCTGGTAGCTTAGGCCAAATACACGTCTCTAATCCTCTACACTACTGGCACAGGCTGGATGTTGAACATTTTCTCTTACAGCAATAACCAATGTTGTGGGTGTGGTATACTGAAGATTTACCAATGGTTAGTGTGGTTTAATCACAAGGGCGAAGCCAGAGGGATTAAACAAAGCCAACCATGGGAAAATCTTCAATATACCACACCACGGAGTCTGTTATTTCTATTACACAATGACATTATTTAAGAAAAAAATTACTTACCTTTCTTAAATAATGTCTATGTTTAATGGCTCCATGGTGTTCTTTCCTAATTCTACTGCTTTGTTGATGTACTGTGTATGCGCATGGGACTTCCATTCCCAAATTTACACAGTACATCAGGGCTTTGGAAAGCAAGCAATGGAGACAGGAAGATCTCCGTTGCTTTTTTGGGGGGTGCTGTAACCTACAAGCAGTTTAGAGGTACGAGAGACTGGGAAAATACAAGGAAAAATCAGGTACATTTCTTTAGCTTTGCAGAATGTACCTGATTTTTCTTGTATTTTCTCTGCTCTCATAAGTACCTCTAAACTGTCCAGAGGTACCAGATTTTTTTCTTATTTTAAGAAATGTGGACTAAACAAAGGAGGATACAGGTAACGTTGCTCTTTTCCATTGTCTGAAGGAAAGAAAGTCTGAAACTGAAATGCATGTCATTATTTAGTGACTTTGTTCCTCAGTGATCTGTCAAAAAGCCACAAATTTTATGAGGAACGAAGTCACTAAACAATGACACACATTTCAGTTTCAGACTTTCTTTCCTTCAAACTAATGCAGCTCTACACATACCAACAGATAAAGTCTGGTTGCTCAATGATACTTTAGCGGTCGGACTTTTACCACTGGTATATTCTCGATTTACAACAGGCACACTGGTTGGGCTGACCAATCAGTGTGCTCATTTCTGAATGTTAATGGGCCAGTCATTGTATAAGAAGTTATAAGACATGGTTGGAGTGGGTTATGAAAGGATAATGGCCCACTGTACACAAGCTTAAGTGTAAGACACATTTACCAACTTCAACAAAATAAAAAGGAGACATCAGTCAACCGTAACAAACCCATTGGAGGGTTAAATGGAATTAAGAAATGTCCTTTTTGGCAAGTCTGCTTTTTTAAAAGCACATTTTTCTTGTTTGTTAATCTGGTAAATTAAATGGTCCATCCCAGAACCATTAAAGAAAAGTGGGCTGCAAAAGAAAGTATAATTGTGATATAGATCAGAAAATTCAGTACAGCTTATCAACCAGAATGCTTTTGGGAGGTGTGAGAAAACTGGAGCACATGAAAAACCTACACAGACAGAAGAAAAGACTGTTGTTGTTGCTGTTTGCCTTTCGGCTTTTCCCGGTAAGGGTCACCACAGCGGAACTCCGGTCTGCTAATGATTGGCAGTAGATTTTTACAAAACTCCGAGGTGCCAGCTCGACGCCCAACCTTCAACAAAGGCACGCCCATTTACACACACATGTCTTTCGAACGCTACCCAACTGCGGGGAGGATATGCAGACTCCACACAGAAGACACTTCCAAGCCCAGCAGAGAATCGAACGGGAGAACCTCTTGCTGTGAGGTAACAACGCTACCACCGTAAAAAGAATACAGATACAAAAAGCCAATGATGAGAGGTCAGGGCAGAATTCCAAAACATGTATTTCTGAAACAGAAACCATAACCACTGGCCACTGTGCTGTCAATCAGTCCACTATACGGCAACTCATACAGCAATGTTTTCATTATATCACATCATTCATTCATGCAACTTATTTTCCAATAACCATTTTATCCTTTAAGGATAATTAGGAAGAGGAACTCTTCTGGATGGGACACCAGTCCATTGAAGGAGAACACACAAACACACAAAAGCACATGTATGCATGTAAGCCAGTGACTCACCCTAAAAGCCTATCCTGTATTTGGGATGAGAGAAGTAACCAGAGAACACTGTGAAAGTTCTAGCATATACAGAAAGGACACACAGACTTCTCAGAGAAAGCACATTAACCAGGAACCAAACCAGAGAATCAAGTGCCATGGAAACAGCAGCAACACTGGCATCTGCTCCACTGTGCCACCCTCAAAACATTTCAGTTGTGGTGAAATAAAGATGAAATACTAAAAATAATCACTTTATAGACAGCACAATACACACACACACACACACACACACACACACACACAAAATGTATACAGATTCTTTCATTTGACTTCAAAATTTTTCTTCTATGCGAGTTTTCTCCTCTGTTGCCTGCTGACCAATCAGCTCTCTGTTTTCTTCCATCTATCACACTTGTTCTTCTTGAGCTAGACACAGCCATAGTCACCATCATGCAGGCAGACCTCGGGAATTTTCTATTACTGGCACAACCACTCCCCTATGCAGCAGATACACAGTCCACAATACACAGGGGTCACTACATCTTTGTTGTCCAAGTAAACTTTATTGTCACTTCGATTCACACAAGTGCAAACTGAGTGAAATTACATTTCTTTGGACTCAATGTGCATACAATAAGCAGACTTCATTTAACATGACGATAATACACAAAATTCTACAGACACAGACAACAAATACAATAATAAATACTTGCATTATTGCACTGATTTAACAGACTGCCACTCATTACTAGGTTACTGGCTTATTTTCACTGAAAAACTTGCACTTAAGCAATTGATTTAAGGCCTACATTTATACTGCACAGTAAGAAGGTTCAGTTTGATTACTGCTGACTTTGCTGTCTGGGTGCAGGTAAGACCTTGTTACATATTGCACTATTGAGACTTTTCAGTATTGTTGGATTACTGCCTTTATGTCTAGTGTGAACGGTACTGCTAGAGTTCAGTAATGTGATGGCTAGTGGAAAGAAGCCGTTTCTGAATCTTGTGGTTTTGCATGCATTGAAAACACCTTCCTGATGTTAAATGTGAGAACAGCTTGTAAGCAGGATGAGTGCTATCCCTGGTTATTTTCCTTGCCCTGCTGAGACATCTGGACATGTACAGGTCTTGTATGAACGGGAGGAAGTTCCTGATAACAGTCTCAGCCATTTTCACTACCCTCTGGAGGGACTGGTGCTGGGAAGCAGAGCAGCTTCCATACCGTACTGTAAAGCTGTTTGTCAGTATACTTTCGATGGTGCCCCTGTAGAAGGTTGTTAGAGCCACTGATGGTAGGTTTTCTCTCCTCAACCTTCTCAAGAAGTGAAGCCATTGCTGCTGTCCATTTCTAATGATGACCTTTGTATTGGCTGACCAAGTCAAGTCTTCTGCAATGTGCACCCCCATAAATTCTGTGCTTTTCATTTTCTCAACTGTTTCTTCATTGATTATGAGTGGAGAGTGCTCTCTGTTGCTCTTCCTGTAGTCCACAATTATTTCTATGGTCTTGCTGACATTTAGTGCAAGATTATTGCTATAACACCAATTTATGAACTGATTCACCTCCTCTCTCTAGCCTGTCTTGTCATCATTCCTGATGAGGTCCACAACTGTTGTATCATCTGCAAATCTGATGATATGGTTTGAGCTGTGCTTGGCAGTACAGTCGTGTGTTAATATGATGAAAAGCAGGGGTCTTAGGACACTCCCCTGTGGGACTCCAGTGTTCAGGGGGATACTCTCCGATGTATTTTTGTCTATGCACACTTTCTGGGGTCTATCTATAAGAAAGTTCAGAATCCAGTTGAATAGTGCAGTGCTGATGCCCAGTTGAACCAGCTTTCTGGTCAGGTTTTGCAAGATGATTGCACTGAAAGTTGAACTAAAGTCAATGAAAAGTAGCCTCACATAGCTATTCTTGTTCTCCAGGTGTTCTAGCGATAAGTGAAGTGTCAAAGAAACAGCATCTCCTGTAGAGCGACTGGGTCTGTATGCAAACTGGAGTGGATGAAAGTCTGCAGGTAGTTTGGATGCTATTACATCTTTGACCAGTCTCTCAAAGCATTTCATCACAGTAGAGGTGAGAGCTACAGGACAATAGTCATTTAGGCTAGCAGATGGTGACTTCTTTGGCAGGGGTATAATGTTTGTGTACTTGAAACATTTGGGCACAATGGCTTGACTCAGTGAGTTGTTGAAGATGACCGTGAGTACATTTGTTAGTTGGACCGCACAGCCTCTGAGCACTTCTTCACGAATGTTAGGTCCAGCTGCTTTCCTGGGGTTAACTCTTCGTAAGGTCCTCCTGACATCAGCAGGGTTGAGGCTGAGCTCTTTCTCACTCTGGTTGTTGATGATTTTCTCTGCTGCTGTCTGGTTCCCTTCCTCAAGCCTACTGAAGGAGATGTTGAGCTTGTTTAGCAATTCCGCATCATCATCACACTGTGAAGATGGGGACCAGTAATCTGTTATAGACTGGATGTCCTGCCACAGGCACCTGGGGTTCTTTTGTTCGGAGAAGTTGCTCATGATCTTTTAACCATATTTGCATTTGGACTCCCTCACCCCTTTGTTTAATTAAGATCTAGCCAATCTGAGAACCTCTATCACCAGAAATGAATGCCACATTCCTTGCTTTCAGGAGCTCATACACTTCACTTGTTAGCCAGGGTTTCTGGCTGGCAGGCGTGATGATGCTTTTGATGACTGTCACATCCTCAGCACATTTTGAGATGTAACTCATCACTGATTCTTCCAGTCCGTACTCTCATAACAGTCTTGTAGTGCTGAGACTGTTCCCTCCGGCCACACACACACACTTGCTTCACTGATGGTTTCCCCCTGGTCAGCAGTGATCTGTATAATGGTAGCAGCATAATGGCAAGGTGATCTGAGCTACCCAAGTGGGGGTGAGGTACTGCCTTAAATGCTAGCTTAATATTTGTATAGACCTTGTTCAGTGTATTCTCCCCTCTGACTGCAAAGTCTACATACTTGAAGTATTGCAGTACGACTGTTTTCACATTTGCCTGATTGAAATCACCTACTATTATATGCCCTCCATTTCGGATTTTGATTTTGCAAATCATTTATAGACAGATATACTTTAGCTAGTGCTTCATTTGTGTTGGCACTGGGAGGTATATGTACTGCTGTGATGCTGACACTGTCAAATTCCACTGGTAGATAGAAGGGTCTGCATGTCAGTGACAAACTCTAGGTCCTCACAGCAGTGTGTTTTTACCACCTCACAGATGGTGCACCAATTGTTATTGTGCAACTGCAATGAATGCAGCCATAAATGAAGCCTAACATGAAGCAGCTTAGTGAGCTACACACACACACACACACACACACACACACACACACACACACCTCACCCAAGAGTTACATCTGGGTGTGCCACCTCTTCTCTGTGGGGCATCATGGCACAATGATCCAAGCCTCCCCTACTCTCACAGGATGAGCACATTCACAATCATCATGATGATGTCAGTTCCTGCATTCACCTGAGCTGTTAAACTACGATCATGGCTTTATCCTCTTATGCCAGTGAAGCTGGCAGACAATGAAGAAGTAAGAAATAACTAGAAATAGTAAATGGCTTATCTGGTGTGAAAACTAAAGGACTAAAAAAGTTGTGCAAATAGTAGTTGTTTCAAAAGTCAATAAATGACTTAAGAATCATAAGATGTGCATATGACAGCTTTCATCACCACCACAACAGCTTAAAATATATTTTCCTAACAAAAGTGTTTTTAAAACAAAGAGCTTTACTCAAGCAATATTAATTCTCTTTTACAGATTTTATTCTTAATTACCTCTGACACTGAAGGAAATACAGCTGCTTTTGATAACCTTCAGTATTTCACCCAATATAAATCTGTTATGCTACATATTAACATTTACTAAACATTGCACTACTATGAAATATAGTCATGAATTACAACATTTCTGTTCTGCAAAAGATCAGTGCTTTTGGCGTCCTCATTTGTTACTTCTAACAGGTTCACAGTTAAATATTGGGCTGCCAAGTTTGCTATTACATGCCCAGTCAGTAACAAGAGCTCAGAATCCAACCATATATCTTTATATCTGTGTGGTAAAGTCCTTAACCATTATGCCAAACCCGCCCCTTCACAAAATATTTAAAAAAAAAAAGCCATGTGTGAGGATCAAAGCCATGGCCTTCAGATTATGAAACTGACGTGCTGACCTACTGCAGTAACAATGCTAATAAACTGGGACTAAGTAGGTATCCCTCTATGCTGAATGTTCAGTTGTAGAACAAGTAGCAGCTGAGTAGTGAAACAGATACGTATGAATTAATGTGAAGATGAAGAGAAGTAATGTACTACATAACAGAAGAAAGATATAACCATGGTTAGGGTAGGAACACAAGGGAAACAGACTGTAAAAAGAACATGACAGTATAGGCTATGCACAAAGACTGAAGGCTGGGATTTCCTCCAGCTGCTTTTTTTGTGTTCATGTGGTGCAAATAAATGCTGCAGAAGTAGAATAGGCCACTCACCGCCTCTCCAGACTGACAACACACCATCACACAAAAACAACTTTTTAAGAAGTATTCCATTTTCATTATGAAAAAAGGAGTTTAAAGAGGTGCCAACTATTTACACAGGGGTGGTAAATTCACAGGAAACCTGCATCTCCCTAACACAAGTCTGGGAGGAAAAAACAGGATTAGCCACTGCCTTCATTTTTAGCCTGCTGACCGACTATACACACGGCCTCTTCCTCCCTCCCTCCACCCAATGACCTATTAATTTCTCATAAGGTGAGAGATAGCCCACTCATCCCAAAGTGAGAACGATCCCGTCAAGTCTTTTCTGATCCGGACAAGAGCTTACTGGTCCATTCATTCCCCACTGAAGTTAAAGCTGGCACAATCATCCATCTGGGAGAAGGGCTGCCTCCCCACATGCAACCAGTGGTACTGTGTAAATGCAGCTAGTCTGAAAGAAGCCTAGGTTTGATCTTGCTCCACTTTGATTTGGCAGTGCATACCACAAAGTCCCAATAGCTTAACCTGTCAGCTGGAATCAGTGATGCAGTGGATCTAGCTGCCTCTCTCACTATGTCCTGAGCCTGCTACTAAACTCAGGTCATTTGAGTTGTAGAAATCACTTACACCACACGGCCAAGGTGTGTCACAGCACGTAGCACAATTTTGTAGCTTACTCACTAGCATACACGAGACATAAACAAAGACCTAAACTCAGGGAAAAATCTTTAAATATTACTCTTACGTTTTGCCTTGATGGGCATTTTTTTTGAACAATGTGTGAAACTTTAATATTTGGCATCACTGACTGCAATCATCAGTGATTTATCAGGAAAAAAAAATCAAACATTGCGCAGGTTACGGGCAAAAAAATGAGGCAAAATCGGGGATGTTCTGCAAAAATCTGGACATATAAGAGATATGCATGAGAACTGAATTTAAGATCTGCCATACGACAGTCTCAAGAAAGGAGAAAGTTGTAAGCTTTGGGCCAAAACATTAGAAGCCGGCAAAACGAGATTATGTTTACCACATAAAAATTAAGTTATCACTTTGGTATTCATCCTTAATTTTCAACATTCTCTTCAGAACTATAAATCTCAAAGAAATCGAAGAAAAAACATATTTTAAAGAAAAAAAAAACATTTTCCACTAAAAGCAATTCTGAGCAATAGGCATTTAATGTTATTTGTGGTGGTAAATCAAAAGATTTGAGTCTAAAATGAAAGAAATGACAGCACTGTTTGCATTATGTTAGAAATTGAAAGCATGCTTTCATCACATTAAATGAGTAGAAACCTCTCTCAGGAATGCCTTAATAAAAATTCATAATTAGCCCACCTCTCCTAAAATAATGCATCTGTTTTTGAAACCACTTGCTCTGGTGAGGGAGGCAGAGGTATTATGCTTAACAGTGTCGACCAGATTTCCCTCTCTCCAGCAAAAGTCTCCAGATCATGCAGCAGGAACCGCAGGTGGATCCAAACAAGTTGCAAAATATAATCATGCCAATCTGTCCCTTTACCGAGATTTCCACTGGGTCTTGCCCAGCACACCTCCTTTAGGAGACCCCAAGGGCAACTTCAGTGGATACTACCTGTAATGATTCTTGTTACATTTCAGAAAAACTGTTCCACAACACACATTAACAAATAGGTCTTAATAATGCAGTCAAACCAGAATCCATCAGGCAGGCATCCAGAAGCAAAGCTTAGCAAGATATGGTTCATCCAATGAATCATTTAGCTTAGAAAAAGTCCTTGATCCTACTAACAGGGATAAGATGCCAAGGCATTACTGTAGCTTACTGAGGGCTGATAATGACCAGTTTAAAAGCACGACTCAATCACGTTGGGAAAGCTGGATTTCTTGTTTAGTTATGGCCATTGGTGAAGGCTCTAGCTCAAGCAGACAAAACTGACTGGGAGGTGTAGACAGATAGTCAACTGAGGAGGGGAATGAATATATGGTAGCATGTGCAAGTGAACCCAAATGAATTCAATGCACACTACATATGGGAGGAAGGGTTGGGGTTGGGAAACCCAAAAAGAAGTATGCTCCACTACATTCAGGATGGCACATACCAGGATGCTAGCTTGCCAAAGAAACTATAGAAAGCCACTGGGATATGACAGAGGACTGACAATGAGAGACAGAGAGAGAGAGAGAGAGAGAGAGAGAGAGAGAGAGAGAGAGAGAGAGTGTGTGTGTGTGTGTGTGTGTGTGTGTGTGTGTGTGTGTGTGTGTGTGTGTTTTGGGGGGCTACATTTAAAAAACGTGATAAAAAAGGGAGGGCTCCAAGTAGGACAGTAAGTTAAAGTTCCCAAGGACATGCAGGAAGTACATAAAGACCATGACAAATCAATCAAAAAACAAGTCACTGTATTACTGAACTGGTCCACTGACTTGTTACTTTCTAATTTTACATTTAAGATGCTGCAAATTTACTGCCATCCAGACAGCACAGGAGTAAGACAACTACAGAAACTGCTTGTGAAGTCTGGTGCTGCAGTATCAGCTTGGGAGGGGGACTGAGTAGTCACATGTCAGTTCTCCATTCTCAAGGAGAGGTGTTCTTCATTTCAGGGAACTCCCTTGCAATGGCAAGGGGCTAGCCTGTGTGAACAACACATATAGATGGTGATGGGGCCTCTGACAGCTGTCAGCAGTGACACTGTCACACGCACAACTTGGGTGTCCTCCACAGGAACACACACAAATCAGACCAACTCAAGGTACACTGCACACAAGAAACTTCTGTCCTGACAAAGGGGAAAGACAATGTGTATACAGAAACACCTTCCTTTGCATAACTATAAAAGAAGGAAGACTTGAAAAAGGCAACCTCACCTTCCAAACTTGCCAAATTCAGAACTTATTCCTCTCAACATGGCAGAATGGATCTTCCTCAACAAAGCATTAAATGAGGGGAAGGTTAAGATGAATGGGGTTGGAAAAATGGGTTGATCAGGGGTATGCCCAGTGTTGGTCTTTAGACACCAATGATGTTAGGGAGATCTCGAAAAGTCACAATTTAAAACTACTGCAAATTCTCAATGCTATATTTAATAACTGTAACAAAATGGTCATAGCCTTGTACATTAAAAGTTCTCATCCTCACTTTTGGAATATTCACCATAAGGATCCACCTCACCAGTCAACATGCAATCCTGTCTCAAAAGGATACTTTATAGACGCCATGCGAAATCACCTTCACGGACTAAACTTTAAGAGCCATTATCTGGGAAGTGGGTTCTTTTAATAACATGCTGAAAAATATGTGCATAAATGTTAAAAAAAAACAACAGTGCCATTAGCTCAATGAAACAAAGGGACAGCTTCCACCCATCTGCAGCAAATACTGCAGGCCTCATTAGTGGTCAGGGTATCTAGAGGTCTGGATGAGGAAGACATAACCCCCAGAACAGACGGGCACACAACAGATGAATGGGTTTGGGATTTTTGTACCATCAGCTGGCAGGGCAGACAGCTAAGGCTTGCAGCAGGAAGGCAACAGTGAGTGCAGGACACAGCTTCCTAAAGCAGGGTATGCAAGATACAGAAAGATAAAAGTGGAAAGCAGTTGGCAGAACATTACTGATACTACAGTGTAACAGCTCAGGGAGAGATCCATACTCATCCTGGACCCATACCCAGAATACATAATACTAGGGGACAATGAACAGCTCATTTCCCTTGAGGTCATTAAGGTGTCCAGAAACTTGGCAAAGATACGAGCAAAAGCTGACCAAACTAAGTAAAGATTCATGCCTTTTTCTTTTTCCTACTTGCTTTTTACCACCCATCACTCTTCCCACTATCAAAATCACCTGCACTACTTGCTCCTCCTGTAGAATAAAAGCAAATCACAGAAGGCCATCATCGAAGCAACCAGGAAGAGAGTTTTCTTATTCTGGTTCTATCCCCTCCCCAAGTATCAGACATATGTATTCACAGATCCAAGGACGTGCAGCACCTCCTTCCTTGTGTGCAAGTACATTCTCAGCCATGCTGTGTATGGGTTACCATGTTAATGTGACTTGGCAGCACCAAATGCACAACCCTGCCCATAAGTGAAGTTAGGCATCATGTGCAAACTTCTAGTAGGTGCTGGCACTGCAGCAGGTCAGAACTCCTCCCTCTGCCCAGGATGGAAAAAAATGGAGTCAGTAACAAATCTCTCACCTAAGTCCCAGCTCCTGAAACACTTCTCTAAATGATCTCAGGTTGTTTAGGTTGTAATCAGAGCTTCACTTCTCTCGGTTATGGACCTATGCTTAAAGCTCACACAGCTTAAGCAGTTATCATAAATGCTGGGCTAAGCTTTCAGAATACTCATTCAGAGAACAATTTCATGAATGGCTACACTGCACTGTCACTGTACAATTATATTCTGAAACTGATTCTGCGATGACTGTGCAGAACAACAGTATGGGATGCAAGTGTGTGATGGCAGTGGCACATGTAACAGAGTTCCAAAGACTGCACTTTGAAAGCATGGACCCTTAAAAAAATCAAAGCTACACATTATTCACTTCCATCTCTCTACATGGCCATATCTATTATTACATATGTGCACAAAATATGAATGATAAGTGGGAGTCTGGAGTGTGGTATATGAAACAAACCTTACTTTAAGATTACAGAATAAGATCTAGGAAGTGTGGTAAAGCCGTAAGTTGTGAATCCAAGTTCCAAATTCCCAAATTTTACAGTGCAGTTTACTTCATGTGTCACATAACTTAGACCCCCAAATACACAGTAGATATAAAACATTTACACACCCCTGTTAAAATGCCAGGTCTCTCTGATATAAAGAAATGAGACCACAATAAATCATTTCAAGACTTTTCCCACCTTTAATGTGACCTACAAACTGTACAATTCAATTGAAAAACAAATGTCAGCGGAAAAATATAAAAAATAAAAAACGTACAATAAGCCGATTGCATAACTGTGCAAACCCTTAAACTAATACTTTGTTGAAGCTCCTTTTGATTTAATTACAGCATTCAAACTTCTTGGGTACACACCTGCCATCAATTAAAGAGACTCTGATTAACCCCAAATAAAGTTCAGCTGTCCTAGTAGGATTTTCCTGACATTTACTCAGTTGCCTGCCACAGCAAAAGCCATGGTTTGCAGAGAGCTTACAAAGCATCAAAGGGATCTCATTGTTGAAAGGTATCGGTCAGGAGAAGGGTACAAAAAACTTCTGGTATATCTCAAAGTTGCAGCATTAATTAAACTCCCAAACTTACCTTATGAACACATGCTCGCTCTCTCTCTTACTTCTTTCAACATTTTCAGCACTCAACAAAGTTCCTTCAACCACTTTTCCAAGTATTCAAGAAAGAGAAATTAACCCATCTCCCTCTCATTGTACATGTATGTGTGTGTATAAATACAGGTTTTAGCTTTATACTTAGAGCTGTATATAGATACATGATGAATGCTTGAAACACTAAGTAACCAAAAACAGTTTAACAAACAAAATGGTGCAAAAAATAGACTACTCAAAAGAAAAATATATATAACTTTTTGCAGGATGGCAGGCCCTCCCACCCCACATCCCCTCAACTTAAACCAAATCTGAGGAAAACAGTGATATCACAAAACACCAGCATCCCACTCGCTCTATTTGAATATTTGAACAGAAGACATGCTGTAGGTGGACTGGATACTCTAAAATTGGCCCTAAGCATGCCTTCCGTGGAAGGTTGGGCACCGGGCTGGCAACTCGATGCTGTAAAACTCCACTGCCAATCATGAGCGAACAGGTGACCTGGTGTGTCAACCCCTAATCGGGAAAAAGCCAGAAGCAGCAGCAGCCATTGATGGTCTAGGTGTGTTTGTACATATACATAGGTTCATAGGTAGGTACTAGGTGGCTCTAGGGCATAATTAAGCTTAGCCAACATGTTTTATCTTTCGCCTCCCTTGTGGTTCAGTTACTTACTCCTCTGTCGAGCAGGGCCACAGAAGTGATTCCCGGGGTGAATTTCCTGTTTTCCATCCACTCATCAAGATTCTTCTTGAAGAGCGCTGATGAGGAGCTCTGTCTCACATATATGGGGACCTTATGCCAAAGCAAGGGGAGTTTCTGGGACACAAATCTGTCCATCCAACAAGTCCTGTTTACTGTTGATGTCAGGTTTAGCTCTGGTGGATTGGGTTTTCCTTAGGTGGAGCATTTCTAGCAATTCGGGGTTTGCCATGGCCTTGTAAGTCAGGCAGAGATCACCTCCGAGTAGTCAGTATGCGACAGAGTACAGTCTGAGTTTTTTTAGTCTCATAGCATAGGGCATCTGTTTAAGGCCCGCTATCCTCTTTGAGGTACTCCTGAGGCCTCTCCATTTGTTGCAGAGGTCTTGTAAGATACATCCCAAATGGGGCATTATATTCGATAACGGGTCTAATGAGTGATTAGTAGAGGGGGACAATAACCTCCCTATGCCTAGATGCAAACCCCTTTGTGATAAGATGTGCCATGTAGCAGGATTTTCTAACCACTTTAACGATGTGGTTGTCAAAGGAGAGGTTACTATCTACCCGAGTCCCTAGGTCTCTCATCACACTCTCTGTTAAGTGGGCTGCCGCCTATGCTGTAATTCATGGGTACTTGTTTTTTCCCGAAAGGGATGACAATGCACTTCTTGGCATTTAGCTTGAGG
>NC_056729.1:77858561-77871061 GCF_019279795.1 Protopterus annectens
GGCAAACATGATCGGGCAATTTCCTACAGTTTCTCCAGCCAGTCTGGTTGACACTGGCATCCTGTGGCAGTGGAGCAACTGCCTCATGTACACTGACAACCCTCTGCTCCTAACAACCATGAACACAATTTGTGACTGATGTAATTACATTAAGAACCTAAAATCCAGCCTCTCTCACTTATAATCTAGTACATCTGGCACAGAGAAGGTTGTCAGCACAAACACAGCACCTCACACATCACAGACACCCACACCTACACAACACACACTTACATATGCAGAAGTTCTCACTAGAAACATACACACAGGAGACCTCCCAAAGCAAAAACACAAGCACAATCCTCAGAAAACCACATCTCACAACACACATAGCGCACACACCAGTGTCTCACAGCCTCTAAGGCCAATCACTAAACCTAAGATATTAGTCATAGGAAACTCAACTGTGACACACGCAGATGTGCCCCTCACCAGGCAAGATAAGGAGAAAATCACAGTGAGTTGCTTGTCAGGTGCCACAATCCATCATATCACACAAGCACTCAAGTCTCTCAACAGCAGGCACTGTTACGATTCTGTCATTGTCCATGCTGGTGTGAATGACTTGAAATGTACCTCTCTGGACTATATGAAGACAGGGTTCCTCTTCAGAATCTCAAGTTACTGAAAACTCTAACTTCATATGGTCGAGACCATATGATCGAGTTTTCAGAAACTCGAAATTCTGAAATGTGACAAAAAAAGATAAAGTTAGTTTAAAGAAGTTTTTTGCAGGCCTCCTTAAATATACCATCTTCGTGATCGCACAACAGAGAGGAAATGAGAAATCTCCCATTTTGCGGTTCTGCAAACAGCGCGGAACAGGAGTTTTCCCTTTTCCCCACTGTAGTGTGATCTCGGAGTTGGTATATTTAAGATGGAGGGTGGGGGCTGCAGGGGGGGGCTTGCCCCCCTGTAGAAATGATGCGTTTTACTTTTTTTTTTTTTTTTTTTTTTTAGTTCAGAATTTCGAGTTTCTGAAAACTCGATCTTATGGTCTCGACCATATCAAGTTAGAGTTTTCAGTAACTCGAGATTCTGAAGTGGAATCGAAGAGAGACATGACTGAGCTTATGGAATGCGTGTCCCAGGCAGGTACGTCCTTAACCTTGAACAGTATTTTACCATCACCAAGAATGATGTCTCAATACAAACAGAAAATGATTGACTTCAATAATTGGCTTAGTTTCGGGTGTCATTCCAAGGGGATCCAGTACCTGACAGCTTGGGATGACATGACTGATAGGCCCCGATGCTTTGCCAGAGATTACCTTCATCCGTCCCCACTGTGCTTCCGGCTATTGGCAAAGGCTCTTGCCTGCCACATAGTGCCTTTTTTAAGCAATGTCATGAGGATAAAATTTCCAACACAAACGCAACTTAAAAATTATGCTGCTGAACGCTACGAGTCTTAACATGAAACTGCACTCACTGGAAGACTTCCTAATCCAAGAAGATGCTATTCCCACTCCATCTACCTGGATCTACTCAACTATCAAGATTCAACCTCTCACCCTGATCCAGGGTGGCTTTAACTACCCAACCATAGATTGGAAGAATTACTCATACCAAAATACACTTGCCTATAGATTTCTCAACTTTGTCAACTCAAATATCTTGGCACCTCCACAAGGGCTTTAAATATCTTAGACCTAGTACTGACAAACATGGCTGATCACTGTAGCACCCCTACAGTGTCATCTTCCCTGGTAAGATCCAACCATTGAGCAGTCACTTTCAAAGTCATCATTACCTCCGACCCCACCCCTCAGCCGTGATTAGACAAAAAAACTTTTCCAAAGCTGATTACAACCTCTGTGGGCAGGTTTAAACAGCTTTGTAGCTCCCTCCTCCTCTGACGGACCAGTCACCTATGCAGAGACCTACACCAAGGTTCTACAGAAGCACCTACATAGCTGCATGGACTCCATAATACTAGGCAGGACCAAAACACGCTCCTCTAAGAAGAGCAAACCTGCCTGGTGGACTTCTATCATAAATAGACTTCATAATAAAAGAAAAAAACTGCTGTCCAGGAATAAGAAGGAGCAGGTCCCAAATTGGAAGGAAGCTCTCCTTAGCTTGAACAAAGAAGTAAGGGCCCCAGTGAAATCCTCTAAGGTTAACTAGAAGTCCAAATTGGCCTCATTAACAAAAGACAATCAAAGCTTTCTTTAGTTACATCCATAACCTGAAGGGTAAGACCCAGATCTGTACAGAACTAGTGGTAAATGGCAACACACACACTAATACCGCTGACAGAGCTAACCTGCTGGCAGACAGGTTCTGCGAAATGTTCACCCCTCCGTCCCCATGACAGTAAATCAGGACATCTCCAACACCAGCCCCCCACCTCATATCTCCAGGGAGCAGGTTGCAAATGCCCTCTCTAGGGCCAAAAATGCTGCTTCCATGGGACCAAACAACATCCCAGGCTGCATCCTACATGAACTCAAGCAGGAACTTGCACCACCTTTGAGTACCCTACTCAATCATAGCTTGAGCACTGTATTTGTCCCAGACTAGTGGAGGACAGCCACTATCATCCCATTAAATAAAGGTGGCGCATCCACTGACCCAGGTAACTATAGGTTCATTAGCCATGCTAGCGAGATCTGTATGGCCATGGAATGCATTATCATGGACCTCATAAACAAGGACATCAGCAGTCTCCAAGCACTTGACCCTACTTAGTTTCAGTTCATCAAAGGGAGATTGTGAATGTTAAACCTGGTGGACTTCTTTGAGAGTGTCTACAAGGCCCTGGACGAAGGAAAAAAGGTGCATACTGCCGACCTAGACTTGGCCAAGGCCTTTGATACCGTTCCTCACTCATCAACCCATACTTTATAAGATAGGTAGTCAACAAGCTCACTGACAGAACCCACACAGTCAAAATAATAGAATCTACCTCTAACAGTAGAGCAGTAACTAGCGGTGTACTTCAAGGATTGGTCCTGGGGCCCCTGCTTTTTGGAATACATTTCTCCGATGTGCAGGCCAAAACCAAAGGTCTCTGGATGACCAAATTTGCAGATGATTGCAATATGGGGTCTGTCATCAAATCCCCAAATGATGTAGACATTGTCCAAGAGGGCCTCACTCAAACAAATGATTGGTGCCAAACAAAAGGCCTCAAACTCAGTGCTATTAAGTACACCATTATCCCCTTTGGTAAGAATGAAGTCCCTGCACATTACCACAACAATGCCCTAAGCTCACAATCAGTAGTGAGAGATTTGGGTACCCAGGTTGACAGTAACCTAACATTTGACCATCACATAGCCTCTGTGGTGCGAAGGGCATTCTATATGGCCCACCTCATAAGTAAAGGCACAGTGTCCCAGAAAAAAAGAAGTCATAACCTCCCTGTACTCGCTGCCCATTATCAGGCCAATAATAGAGTACAACGCCCCTTTCGGTATGTACCTCGCTAAACGCCTACAGCAGCTGGAGAGACAACAGAGGTTCCTGATTAGGAAAATCCAGGGTCTCAAACAGCTATCCTATTAGGATAGAATAAAGTCCCTGTCTCTCTATTCTGTTTCATACAGACTGCTCGGAGGTGACCTCTGTCTGGCATATAAAGCCATCTCTGACCAAGTCTTACTGGAAATGCTGCATATCTGCAAATCCAACACTACATGTTTAACTCACACTAGGGACCTCAACCTAGCCTGCAACATTAATAGAATATGCTGGCAGAACAGATTTGCGTCCCAGAGGCTCCCCCATCTGTGGAACAGGCTCCCCCTTCATGTTAAGCAGAGCACCTCTGTCCAGTATTAAGCATAACATGGATGACTGGATGGGATACAGAAAAGATTCACTCCCGGGATCCCATCCGTGTCCCTGTTAGACAGGGATAATAGGTGCTGACTTTGGGAACAAGGGCATAATATTTGGCTAGGCTTATAAGGGCCCCTGTGCCAGTAGCTCAGTAACTTCCTATGAGCACATTTGCAAATAATATAGTTATAAATAATGTTAATGTCAGAAATATACCAAAGTGAGTCAAGTCCTGACAACTTGAAGAAAATAAAGGTAATGCATGTCATCTACATGTATGTCATCCAGGGTAAAATTCACAGATGTAATTAGACACAGAAAGTTATGAAAAACAACAATTAAATAAAAAAATACAGACCACATATGCAGGAAAATTTCCACATTGCTGTTTACCACCCATCTACTATGCACTGAAAGGCAGTACATAATGTTAGGAAACCTCCATGCAAGAAATGCATTACAAGCCACAAAGACTATAAAATGTAAGAACTTGCCACACCCTGAATACAAAATACAGAAATACTTAAATGCCATTCCTTCTGCCCTGATTTGAGGGACAGACAATACTTTCAGTTTGGGAGGACTGAGCAGATGTGGTCTACATGTGTTGTCAGCAAAAACTGGATTACTGCCTACAGGGAAAGTGGAACGGGAACCACCAAAAGACAGAGCTGAAATCAGTTTATTGCATGAAGAGGAAGCAGAGCAGTCAGTGGGAAGCTGAAGACCAGCAAAGGATCTACAGAAAAGTGCCTTCTGTGTGACCTCAAGTCTCAATTCCCCTGCCTTTCCCTAGGCCTGTCTTATGCTAGATGCCCAAACCTTAGTAATGCCACAAGAGAACTTTTAGTTATCCTCTCTTCTCTGCTGCTCTCTTTTCTACAATCTTCTTTCAATTTAACATCCACAGCATTCCTAGGTGACTGGTTAAACATTAAACTTTGAATGGTGGTGCAAGGAATGCTGTCAAACCCTGAGCAGCAATGGCAGTTAGGAACATCAAACTAAGAGCTAAGGCAAAAAGAGGTAAACCTACCTGTTGTACTGTTAGCAACTGAACAGGCAAACCTACCGGCTTCATTTTTGTAACTGAAAAAGCATCACTCAGGTTTTGCAGGTTATGCATCCTTTCATTAATTTATATATTTTGATATAACAAATGCAAACAGAATAGGTAGGTATGCCCCCAGAAGGGAAGAGTGTTTCAATGAATGTGAATGCTGATATTTTAAAACCTAGAGGCAGAACCTGCTTCAGAAGACATCCTGAAAACACACTCATGCTACTGTTCTGCATATCCATCTTCACAGATATCAAAAAAGTAGCCAAAAAGCTGATATTCCTAGAATTTGTACAGAGTTTGTGTTAACTCTTGGCATATCCATCTACACTGACACCAGTCTTGTGTTCAAAGTGTACAGAAGGAGAAGGACAAAAATTCAGTGAAATGAATGACAGTAAGCTAAGTCCATTAGGCTAAGCTAGTCTTGCTGCCACGGTTTTCATACATGAATTATTTAAAAGGAAATTCTACTTAAAATCAGCTTCCTGTAAATGCTTCCAAAATAAAGGTAAATCTAAGAAACCCAAACCTTTGTATTTTAAGTCACAGCAATTGACAAGTGCCTTAAAATCACACCACTGACCTTCATGATGATGAACTTCATCCCTCATTCTGTGCCTAGACCTCCACACTTTTTATCTAAACCCTCAGTTAAAATTTACAGTTCACAGACAAAAGGACACCACAGAATGGCTTTCTTTCACAATTCATCCATTTCTGCGACTCACCAGCCTGTTTGCCTAATTAACAGGGAATCTTCCTCACCATATGGTGTTACTAAAACGTGTAATTAAGGAGCATATAGCTACACAAACCTTGTTTGAATGTATGTAAAACTGTACTAAAATTAAACTTATCACACATTACAAACTGCTAGCATTCCACCTTGGGTACCTTCTAATCCCTACCTGTAACCTTAATTGTGGCACCATATTTCTTCCTCTAACCATTGCTACTTCCTCCTCTTGCTACATCTTTTAATATATTTTGTACTTATTTATTTTTACTGCTAATGTGTAAACAACTTTTTGGCCAGGTGTGAACATTATTCTGGTGAGAGAAGGCTAACTGCTACCATTTCGAAGTCACTGAGCACACTAGGCTCAATTAGTGTCATTTCTTTTTTTTTCAAATAATTTTATTAAATAATTATTAAAATGAACAAATATTCCCATGAAATTATAAAATGTTTTCTTTAAAGTTAAAAAAGAAGAAAATGAAAAAAAACTTCTAATATATAAACCAATGTAACTAAACTATGTACAAAGGCGTTCATCATGCAAAAAAAATTCTTAATATAGCTGTAGGATTAATAAAAATCATCTGTTTACATAAATTAATAGACTATTTTTCTAGAAGTTCATAGATGACATTCCATGAATTATATAATGTAGTATTCCTAGATGATCTAGATTTAATAGTTAACATTTCCAAATTACACATTTCAAGGAGTATATTTTTAAATTCCAAAAATGTAGGTGCTGTACTAGATTTCCAATTCTTGGTGATTGTTTTTCTAGCTATAGATAGTATAGACCAAACCAAAGGGTACTTATTCTCTTTTACACAATCAGGAACAGGAGTATTAAATAAAATAAGTGATTTAGATATAAAGACATTATCAGTAAAAATTGTTTGCAACAAATTATTGATATCATCCCAAAATTTTCTTAAATATATGCAATTAAAAAACATATAAGACCAGTCAACATTCAATTCAATATTACATCTCCAATATATTACATTCTGTTTAGAAAATATACTTATAAGGAGTGATAAATGATCTATTTAAAAATCTCCATGTGAATAATTTCCATTTTAAAGAAGTAGTCAGACTTGCTGATTGTAAAATATTCAATTTGTCTTTCTCAGAAGGGGGATTATTATTACTTAAAAAAATATATTTCCAGTAATTATCTGAATGTGTGTCTAAATCACATTTAATTGCCCTATAAATGTTTGATAACTTGTTATTAGCAGGAGATTTATGCAAAACTGATAAAATCATATATTGTATTAGCTTGGGAATTTTTTTCCTAATTATAGGAGACATAGAATCCAATTTATTTAATACATATTGTCTAGCTTCTTGAAGCTCTAACATAAACAAGTATCAAGTTTATACTCGTCCAAGAGTAAACTACTGGATTTTATCTCATTATTTATCATCATTTGGTGCCAAAATATTAAATTGTTTTGCTGAAATAGACATTTTTGTATAATCTGAAGAGAAAATAGAACTGTGTGTGTAGACTATAGGGAAGAGTAAAAAAGCCAATCCTTATAGATATTATATTTAAACATATAATTTTTAAATGATTTTAAGAGAAAAACTATATACTTAGAGTTAAAACTCAGAGAAGAAAATTCAGTAATATAATCTTTTAACCTCCAAATAAATGGATTATTAATTATATTTAGCTTACATGAACTCTTTCCACTTAGCAGTGTATTCCATATCAATGAGATGAGAGATTTTATCGAATACTGATGAAATTGAATACATTTCTAAATTTGGTAAGGATATACCCCCATTATCCCAATTACACATATGGTATGTTAATGCAATCCTTGGCTTATTTGGTAACCACAACATTTTCTGAATCATTGAATTAATTTTTTTTAATTATGTGGTAAGAAGGAGGTACAGATAAAGATTGAATTATATATATATATATATATATATATATATATATATATATATATATATATATATAAGATTTTGGGGAGAAGGATCATCTTCATTATTAAAAGTTTATCATCCATAGAAAATGGTAATTTGTTCCATTTATTTATTAAATTTTCTATCTGCAATAGACTTTTATTATAATTTATTTGAATGGTATCTTTAATATTGTTAGTAATAATTATACCTAAATATGCTATTTGTTGAGACTGAGCTATATATTCATTATATTCATCAGGTATATTGTATTTGTTTGAACCTGTTAAAAGAATGAGTTTTATTATTATTAAAAGGCCGGAATTTGTTTGAAAATATTACATGTTTTTACAAAGTTTTTGTATAGATTCCCTTCTACTCCCAAGAGTAATTAATATGTCATCTGCAAATATTTGTATTGTAGATGATATAGTGGGGTTTAATTTGTATCCTTCAATATCTCTATCATGTCTTATTAAATTTGCCCATGGTTCCATAACTAATGAAAATAAAAGAGGAGATAAAGAACACCCTTGCTTAGTACCTTTTACTATTGGTATATTTTGATATATATTATACCAATTTTAACATACGCTTGGCTACCTTCATATAACAGAATGATAAGATTGATAAAATTATTAGAGAAATTTAATTCCTTTAATAGAGTGAACAGATATTCCCATGTAACTAAGTCGAAAGCACAATTTATATCTAAACTAACTAGGGTTACATTTGTTTTAAGATTTTTCACAGAATCAATTAAAGTTAATATTCTTTTAATGTTATCATATGAAGTTCTCTTTATTATAAACCCGTTTGATCACTATCAACTAATTTGGGTTAAAGTGTTTTAAGCCTTTCTGCATAAATGGACATAAATATTTTGTAATCAGTGTTTAATAGGGATATGGGTCTATAGGAGGTACACTTAGAGGGATCTTTGTTAGATTTTAAAATAGGATAAATAAAAGTGTATTTCCAAGAAGGTGGAATTATATTTTTGCCCTGAACAAGATTAAATACTTTATAAAGCAATTTTAGAGCACTTATAGGTAGTAATTTGTAAATTTCAGGAATGATGCCATCATTACCTGGTGCTTTATTTTGCTTTAATTTGGTAATGTGAGTTTGAAGTACTTTGAAAGATATTTGTTTATCAACAGAAATCCCTTGTTCCTCTGAAAGTCTTGTTTTAGTGTATTTATCAATAAATGTTTTTATTTCCTCTTTAGAGTTAATTTCAGTAGTTGTTTGGTTGATGTTTATAAATAACTCTCTAAATTCAGTTAATATACTATGAATTTCCGATACCATTTTTCCTTTTTTAGGGGAGAATATTTCATTAATATGATTACATCTATTTAATCTTTTCGTTTTATTAGCAAGAATTTTTTAAGGATTTAGGGTTAGAAGAGAAATTTATAAACTTGAATTTTTCTATATTGATCATAGTTTTATGTTTTAATATTTCTAGATATTTATTATTTAACATATTTATTTATTTTCCTTTATCTGATATATCTTTATCACCCATATTAGTTTTAAAGTGTCTAATTTACATTGTATATCTTGTAGCTCTTTATCCCAAGCTTTCTTTTTTTTATTGTACCAATTCAATATCCTACCATATAGATAAGCTTTTAGGGCATCCCATATGTAAATTGCTGATATATCATTAGTATTGTTAAATTCTAAAAATTTCTGTACTTCTGTAGAAATTAAATCATTAAAATCTTTTAATTTTGTGATATAAGCTGGGATCCTTTTTATATGAATATTAAAATTTGGATTGACTACCACTTCAAAAATTATAGAATTATGGTCTGATAAAGGACATGAAATCACTGCTGATTTGTTTAAGGAATCTGTTAAATTATTAGAAATAAAAACTCTATCTATCCTCGAGTATGAGTTATGTCTATGAGAAAAAAAGGTGTAAAACAAAGTAGTAGTAGTATCTACAAAATAATTTATATCTTTCAAAAATAAGTATCTGAAAAGTCTTTTAATAATTTAGATGATGTAGATATTATTCTCTTCCCATTAGTACTAGTCTTTGTAATCTAGAATACAATTGAAATCTCCTGCCAAAATAATGTTCCCTTTAGAGAATAGTACAATTTGATCTAGATGTTGTTTCAATGTGTTTATCTTTATCCCTGGGATCCAATATAAGTTAATCAATGTGAAAATTTTACTGTTTATTTCTATGGTGACTGCACAAAACATTCCTTTATTATCCTTATATGTATCTATTATTTTAGGAAAAGGCATTATGCTGCTCCATAGGATAGCTACTCATCTCTTTTTCTTAGTATGTTCAGAACTTACTAAAATCTTATATGTTTTAGATTCAAGTCTGAATATATCCTCTGTTATTAAGTTAGTTTCTTGTAAAAATACTAACTGGGATTTATGTAACTTAAAATATCTAGTTAAATTCTTCCTTTTATTAGGATTATTTACACCATTAATGTTAACTGATATACCTTTTAGTGTAGTCATTGAAAATTAAATGATGTAAATATAAACATACTGACCTAAGAAATACACAAGAATACATCTAATAGGAATACTATTATGATAATTAGAACAAACATAGCGTAAGATTATCATAGTCTTAAAATTAAGGTTGTTTCCTACTACATAAGATATGAACGTCTGAAAAGTTGTTATAAAATATTTATAACATAAACATGAAACAAAATAACCAACCCGAACCCCTCTGGAGTTTAAAACTCCTAACTCGAATGACATCAGTCACTCGAATCGACCTCCTATCAAAAGCAGCATCCAATCAGCACCTGCCTAAATTTCTATAGTCATAACTATAAAAATAAGGCTTCTCATCAATATCATAAACAATTTTTTGTATGAACCAAATATATAGATATAATGTGTTGATTAGTAAATTGATGACAGCTGCATCTTGGGAATAAAGTACAGAATTTTCTTACATTAGTTAGTAGGTTATTAAGAACTATTATGAACTATTAGTTCACTCTTCTGTTTTAAAGTAATCACATTTGATAAGAACCTTAAAAAGAGACTATGACATTCTTTTATTACCGAAATATAGCTAATAAAGGCTGAAGTGTGATATATAGTACTGCCATAGGTGATCAGCTAAATGGAACATAGTTGTAAATGAATCACCTAAGGGCCTTCAATAACCACTAACATTGGCAGCTAATAAATAAGATGCCAATGAAAGTGATTTTACTAACAATCAACTAACAAACTGATTGTTCTGAAAGAAATGAACACTGCATTTCTTTGCCAGAAACCAGATATAGTGATTACTCATCAAGAAGTAAAACCAACAACATCCTGCTAGTTTTCTTATAACCAAACACCCCGGTGCAGTCTCTCATAGAAGAGTGACTAATAAACCTTAAAAGTCTGATCTTCCATTCATTGCATTAATCTGAGTTACCTCAAAGGGTCCATCACCATACAGAAAACTAGTGAAAAGGTCATATTAGTTCAAAGAAGCAAAGTGCTTAAATAGCTCATGTAAACTATATAAAAGCCTTATTTAAATATAATGAGCTTTTTATTATTCAATTATAGCTTATACTATCTTTGAATTTTGAAAAGCTATTTCATTAACAAAACAAAATATGAAAAATTTCCATTTTCTAATGATAAACAGATCTAACTAGTTTTAATGCACCTGCCCTTGCAATATTATTGCTGCCTATGTGGTACATCCCTATCTGTCTATTACACAAATGCATTCATAAAATAACTGAGATAACCTGTTATATACATCTATACATTTAACATTTTGTTAAATGCTTCATGAATATTTTCTCAGCAAGTCAATAGTTAAATCCACAAATCACTAGTATTTCTCATCAAGATATCGGCACCCTTGTCATACATAAAGCAAATATTTTATGAGAATACTATTCGTATATAAATACATAAGGCTCAAGAATACCTATGATGATCAGAAAAGGTATTTAGGCTACATGCGTAGTATAATCCCTATTTATTTAAGAGATTATTGCATATAATGTCTTACAATAAATTGAAAGTAGTAATCGAGTTATATCTTCTTTCTGTATGCTGAGGAAACAAATTCGATTCAGTAGCTTCCCGGTGAGGATCCGAAGATCAATTTACTTCCGACGCCTTCATGATGACGTTTTAAGAAAGCTCTGAGCTTTCCAGCTGTGATGGATACCACAGTCTCGAGCTCATCATGAAAATAAAGCTTTCAAAATTCCAGCGGGAAACAGTAAGTAAAACATTACTTAACTACATATAAGGCAATGTCTCGAGACTCCCTCTATACTGAGAGAGATGAGAAAAAAAAAACAAAAACCTTGCATACACAACACTAAGCAATGACAGCTATCAAGCAAAGCTTCACCACACTATCAACCAAACTCTCCGGTTAATCTCCGACCAACAGCACACGGGCACCAAACCATACAATTAACACAAACACCACACGTCTCTACAGTGCTAGAGCACCAAACCAGAGCCTCCAATTAAACACACCAACAACTTGGAAACAACAACGAAGCCATACCATTACTCCAGCCACACTGCCACTCATATCCTGGGTCAGAAGTACCAACACTAGCACAGCAATTCTGCAACTATACATCGGGCCATCATACAAAATTCCTTTATCAAACAATTAACCAAAAATCAACTAAAATACAAATACAGCAATTATAACTAAATAAAAGTTTTCCAACCACTATAAGAACCAAAATCAAGATAAACAAATATGCCCCCTAATGATAAGCACCACTACAAGACATCCGGAAGCATAGATATCCAAGACAGGAGAATCACTGCATCCATGGGAGTCAAACTAAGATTAATTATCTTAATGTTTATTGAACAAATAGTACAAATGAAAAGAAAATCCCAGCAAACGACTATTCTACAAAACAAAATAAACAACTATTTAGTAAATCAATTTAC